>NC_062232.1:41468754-41545263 GCF_902686445.1 Sciurus carolinensis
GAATAGAATTTGTAAAAGAGGTTCGACTTCTTTGAAGACAAGAATGACGAGGAAAGATTTTGTAGTCTTGACGACATCAAACGTGTGCTCTCTCTCCTCCATGGAAACGGAAACGTGTGAATGAGACTGAAGGAGTCAGCTAATTCTCACTCCCCCTCCACTCCCACCTCCACTGCTAGCCTAAGGGCTAGTATTTTTCTTCTTTAGTGCCAATAATGAACATACTAAAGAATAGAAGGGAATATCACAGTGCTTTAAGTAACTAAATAACTTAGTTTCCTGGTTATTGTATTTCTGGTTGCTGCTATAGAACTTCTGTTATTTCCTGAGGCACCTTCACAATAGAGTTTGTGTGTCCATTCACCATGAACTCAGATGACTGAGTTCCAAACAGTCCATAGGTTTCAATGCATGAAACTGTTTTTGTTTGTTTGTTTTTCATATACGGCAGGGAGTGTCTTTCTAGACAGTTAACCATATTCATCCTTGCACCAAACTTTATTGAGTATTTACTGTGTGCCAAGCACTCTAGTAGGTATTGGAGTTACAGAGAAACACATAATACATAATCTGCTTTTGGTGCACGTACAGCTCCACACACAGATCTTTCTTCAAGACAGAGCCACACACGAATTGCTGAGGTACAGTGTAATAAGTGTGATGATTTGATGCCTGGACAAAGTGCTAGCTCAGGAAGAACAGCATATCTCTGCTTCAGGGGAACCAAGGAAATGTTCATGAATGAAGTAATATTTTCTGTTTCAATGATGGAGAAAAAGGGAAAAGTCAGTCTGGGTCTAAGGAATTGTTTATGTGAAGGCACAGAAATGTAAAGAAGCACAGAATGTTCAAGGATCTGAAAAAAAAATGTTTGGCTAAATCTGTCAAGTGATTTTGCTGTAAAAGGAAGTTGGATTGATTAGGAAGGACATTACTATGCCACGCCAAAGAACTTGGATTTAGTATTGAATCTTTTGTAGTAGAGGTGTGACATAGTATCATTGACAATTTATAAAGTCCACTCCAGCAAGTACATGGAAGACAGTTTGAAAGGAGGCAAGAACGAATGCAGGGAGACTGATTAGATGATTGTTTCAAAACTCCAAGTGGGAGGTGATACAGTTTCAAACAAAGGCAGTGACAGTTGGAAACAATGAAGAGGTACTATGATTAAGGAGCAATTCCAAAGAACATAAAAGAGGACTTTGTAGCCAATGAATGTGTTTACTGGGAATTGTGTGAGTCTAAGATTTCTAATTTAGGTGCCTTGATAGATGACAGTGTCATTAATGGAAATCAGTTGGAGAGCTCCAACAGACAGTTCAATATTTGGGTCTGGAGTAGAGGAGTTAGGTTACGGTTGGAGGTAAAAATTTATGTATCACTGATGGGTAGTTGAAGCCGTGGAAGTAGAGATTGCCCTAAGAGTTTGCAGAATGATATGAAATGGGTATTATGAATAAGGTCTCTGGAAGCAACAATATTTAATGGGTATGCACAAGAAGAAAAGTCAATGAAACAGAAGAATGAATACTCAGAAAGACAGGAGGAAAACCTTGAAAGAAGAAGGTCTTGTTCATAGAGGTCAAAAAATGGTGACAGGAGTAGGACCCACTTGATTCAGCATGTGAGTTGGTAGTGGCCATGAAGAAAGCATATTCAGTAGAATGGTGCCAAAGGAAAATGGGAGGGAAGGACGTGGAGACAGAGAGTGTAGACTACACTTTTTTTGCCACTTTGTATTATGAAGTCATAAACATTCTAATAACAATTAACCCAGCCCAGAGGTTCCCTCTTGTGCTGAAGTACAAAGATGAAATGATAGTAACAGATGCTGTTGTCTATATCTAATGTTCGGTGTTTCTTTTTGTGTATCATGCCATGGTTTATTAAATATAATAAATTATTATAAATTATTATGATAATTATTAATAGAATTATAATTTTTATAAAATTATAAAAATTTTACTTACCCCTTTGGTTCCCGTAAAGCTCATACCTGCTTCCAATCTGCTTTGTCCCCAGTGAAGGGGAATGTTACCATAAAGGACATACAGAATCTCCTGGAAGCATTTGTATTTACCTGTGCTGGGAATGGTACTCTTCCCGTGAACCATTACTGAGCAAAAGAGTGTCAATTGAGGCTCAGGAGCACTCCTGAGTCCATCAGGGCTCCTGGAGGCAGTTATGAAGACCGAATCCAAAATCTACAGAGGCACCTTCTCAAGTAGTGATGCACGACCTGTTTTTTTTTTTTTTCACTCTAACACACCTGAGAATTTGTCTTATACTTCAGTAACAGTAAATCATTGATAGTAAACCAGGAGGCAAGATAATAATGATGACCACTTTTATTAAATAGCCAAATAGTGTCCTCAATAATTTACATCAAATAAAATTACTGTGTGCCCAGGATACAGTTGTGCAAACTGAGTCAGACAAGTCAGGCACTATGGTTTGAATTTTGAATGTCCCACAAAGGCTGATGTGATGAAAGCTTGGTCCCTGGCTTGGTGCTTTGGGGAGGAAGTAGAACATTTAAAAGGTGGGACCTAGTGGGAGCACTTCAGGTTATTGGGGGCATATATTTGAAGGGGATAATGGATCTCTAACCTTTTTCTCTTTCTCCTCTTTGCTCCCTAGCCAAGAGAAGGGTGGTTTTGCTCTGCCACAATCTGGCCATGATGTTCTGTCTTACTACAGACCCAAAAGCAATGGCTCTAACTGATCATGACTGAAACTTCCAAAACTGTAAGTGGGAAAAACTTTATCTTTATAAATTGATAATCTGAGGTATTTGTTATAGAAATCACAAATGAGTCTAAGAGCAGTGCCCTGACAGACTACCCTTGTAAGAGTTGAAGAAAGAGAAAGTAAAAGGAACAGGTGTGAAGAAGGCAGACTGAGTTTGCCATTCAGCTGCATTCTTATATAAACCATATTCTATTCTCTGGAAAAGATGTAGGATGTGTATCTGGCCTCATGTTGGGACAGACATAGGTCGGTATTGGATATGAAGACGGTATGTACCCAATTTTTAGGTAAGTATGGAGTGTTTGTCTAGGTTTGTTGTTTAAATAAATAAACATAAGAAAAAGTAAAGAATAGATGTTTCTTTTTTCTTGGAACAGAAACACCATTTGACCCAGTTATTCCACTCTTCGGTTTATACCCAAAGGACATACTACATACTACATCAACATACTACAGAGACACAGCCACACAAATGTTTATAGCAGCTCAATTCACAATAGCTATATTGTAGAACCAACCTAGATGCCCTTCAATAGATGAATAGATAAAGAAACTGGTATATATACACAATGGAATTTTACTCAGCCTTAAAGAAGAATAAAATTATTGCATTTGCAGGTAAATGAATGGACCTAGAGAATATCATGCAAATGAAATAAACCAATCCCCCAAAACCAAAAGCAGAATATTTTCTCTGATAAGCAGATGCTGATCCATAGTGGAGGGTGTGTAGAGAAGAATGAAGGAAATTTGGATTATGCAAAGGGGAGAAAGGGGAATTGTGGGGATGGGAAGGAGGGTAGGATGAGACAGACATTATTACCTTATATTCATGTATGAAAAAATATTTTTAAATAAAATAAGAATAGATGGTGTTTTTTAAACCTGATTGTAAGGCAGTTGCTTGGAACTTGGAGTTCATTTACTGTGGGGAACTTAAAGATGTGTACCATTGTAGGTGCATCCATAAATCCAATTTGTCCCATGATATAGCTGAAACACTATATATTTGTTATGAAAATTAGTATGAAATAAAATAATATTGTTGTGGTATTGATAATTAAGCAAAATTAACTATAAAGTTGCATGAGACATGGGTTTTAAATTGTGGCACTTGAAGAGAAGTTGGTTTAATTAGGAGTGGGATAGAGTAGATGAATACTTTTATGGAGATTCTGAATAGGACTTTAGACACTTTCAAGGACTTTAGATAATGCTGCACTTGTTCTTTATCATGTATTATTTCACTTTAAAGCACATGGCTCTTCATTCTTCAATTTGGTTGTAATAGCTCTGCTCTTAGACTCATCAACTATAATTAGAGCTTTTGACTGTATCACAAATAGAACGAAGAAGAAAATGTTAAGGCCACCACAGATTTGTGGTTACATTGGAATGGTCACCTTTTTTATCTCCTGAACACTTGACCTTTAATTTCCACCCAACCTGTTTTTTTAACATGTGATAATCAACTTTAACATAAGATAATTGTTGTGAAAAACAATCCTAAGGTATCAGTGACTTAACAAAGATATATTTCCTGCTCACATGACATTCCAATGTGGTCAGTGAGGATATAGATCCCCTGATCTCCATAGGCATTCAGAAATCTAATTTCTCCCATCTTGTAACACTACTATCTTCCACCCTGTGACTTCTTGTCTGTCTATAAGGAAAATAGAGTGGATTGCTGAACATATAGCAGTGTTTTAGCTGCAATGACATTCAACAGAAAATGGCTAAATAAACTATGGATACCTATTCTTTAGAGTGCTATTTAATATTTTGCTGGGCACAGTGGTGCATACCTGTAATCCCAGCAGTGCAGGAGGCTGAGGCAGGAGGATTTCAAGTTCAAAGCCAGCCTCAGTAACTTAGCAAGACCCTAAGCAATTCAGTGAGACCCTGTCTCTAAATAGTATATAAAAAAGGGCTGGGGATGTGACTCAGTGGTTGGGCACCCCTGGGTTCAGTCCCCAGTACCAAAGAAAAAGATATTTAATATTTTAAAAAGAATGAATAGCCTCTATGTGCACCGGTATGAATATCTGCAGAATATTTGGATGATTAGTTGGAAACATTTTGAGAATGATACCTTATAACACCAATATTTTTTATTAGTGCAGTATAATTACACATAATGTTGGGGTTTATTTTGGCATAATTGTACAAGCATGGAATATAACTTGCTTCACTTCAGTCCCCAGTACTTCCCCTTTTCCTCCTCTCTTCCCTCCCCTTGTTTCCTTACTTCTACTCTACTCATCTTCCTTTTATTTATAGTATTTTTTAATATATAACAAAACAATGCTCTAGTGTGGTGATGGAACCTTTTAAAATATTTTATTTGTTCTTTTTAGTTATACATGACAGTAGCATGTATTTTGACATATCATCCATATATGGAGTATAACTTATTCTAATTAGGATCCCATTCTTGTGGTTGTACATGATGTGAAGTTACCCTGGTCGTGTATGCATATATGAGCATAGAAGATTTATGTTCACTTCATTCTACTGTCTTTCTCATTCTCATCCCCCCTCTCTTTCCCCCATTCCCCCTGTCCAATTTAGTGAACCACCACTCTTCCCTCCTCTCTGCCTATTATGAGTCAGCATCCACATATCAGAGAGAACATTTGGCCTTTTGGGGGGGGGGGGGAACTGGCTTATTTCACTTAGCATGATATTCTCCATTTTCATTCATTTACTGGCAAATATCATAATTTCATTCTTCTTTATGGCTGAATAGAGTTCCAATGGATATACATAACACAATTTCTTAATCCATTCAACTGTTGACAGGCATCTGGGAATTTAGCTATTGTGAATTAAGCTGCTGTAAACATTGATGTGGCTGTGTCACTGTAGTGTGCTGATTTTAAGTCCTTTGGGTATATGCCAAGGTATGGTATAATTGGGTCAAATGGTGAATCCTTTCCAAGTTTTCTGAGGAATCTCTGTATTGCTTCCCAGAGTGGCTGCACCAATCTGCAGTTCCACCAACAATGTATAAGTGTGCCTTTTTTCTCACATCCTCTCCAACATTTATTATTACTTGTATTTTGATAATTGCTATTCTGACTGAAATGAGATGAAATCTCAGTGTAGTTTTAATTTGCATTTCTCTTATTGCTAGTGATATTGAACATTTTTTCATGCATTTGTTGATCATTTGAATTTTTATTCTGTGAAGTGTTTGTTCAGTTCCTTTGCTCATTTATTGATTGGGTTATTTGTTATTCTGGTGTCACTTTTTTGAGTTTTTTGTATATAGTGATGGAATCTTGATTGTACTGATGGCTATATATCATATGCAGATTATAATTTAGCATGGAATCATATACACACATTGTATTCATGTCAAATTCCTCTTTATGTTATTTTATTCTCATTATGTAAGATGTAAAAAATGGTGGAAACTGGTAAAGAGTACAAATGAAATTGATACAATTTTGCAACTTCATGTGAATTCACATTTTTAGATTAAGAAGTTAAAAATATCAGGGTTAAAAAGAAAATAGGAAATTGGATTTAATAAAAAACAATGCTCTATGTAAAAAATATGCATATTCTATATATGTGTATATACATATGTGTGTGTGTGTGTGTGTGTGTGTGTGTGTGTGTAGAAAAAGGTGTAGAAGGATTCCAGAACCTAGACTGTCAACAATAGTTATTTTTTAGGAGAATGTGAGTGGACCTTGACTGTTGATGATACACAAAGTGAACCTTATATATAGCTAATACATAACTTCCAAATTTTTACAAAGAAAATGAATTCATGTGTTATGTGTATGCTTTAAATTTATATAAAATAATACTTAATGGAGATGTGTATTTTTTTATTTCCAAAAAGGATTTTAAGGTGTGAGTTTAGTTTTTTACTTGTTGGATTTAAGGAGTTAATGGAATATACAGGTTGATCTTGTGATTGGAGCCCAGTAGGTAGCTGGAAAGGCAGGCTTGCAGTTCTGAGGAGAAGCTGAAGCTAGAGATGTTGATTTGAATGAAATTTATTTGAGTAGGAGTGAATGTTGAAGCCAAAATCATAAAAGGACCTCAAAGGTGATGTTTTTCAAAGTACCAGGCCATGGCAAGAGGAAATAATTGTGGCAGAATGTAAATCCATTGAGTTTTCATTGAGAAAACTTTGTTATAAAAAAATGCAAACTAAACTAATCTGTGTGCTTTGTGAGAGGAGTGATTTACATTCTACACATGCTTATAATCTTATTGTGGACCAATAACTGACTGTGTGTTGATGGACAGGGGTACATGAACTACAGTTTGAGTGGTAATACTCTATGAAAGGAAGAATCCAAAGAAAGAAGCAATTTCAGAAGAGATTTCTAGAAGAGAGAAGAGAACCTTAGGATGTAACCACATTTGGTAGGAGTCGTAAGAGAAAGTGTTATCAAAAGAGAAAGAAGTCACAAGAGTCTGCACTAGTGTACAATGTCTCCAGGCAGCTGTGAGGAATTTTCAAAAAAGGAAGTAGTCAATAGTATCAAATGCCATGAAGAGGTAAAGAATGAGAGAAGGAAAACCAATGGAGTTGTATGTGTGTGTGTGTGCAACTGTACATAAGTGAGTGCTTGCCTATGTTTGGGAAGACCTATCATGTTATTGAGCACTTATTCTGTGTAAGGAACTGTGCTGTGTAATCGACATGTATTAGCTCATGTCATGGGTTTATTGATTAAATAACAGTGTAAAAGTGAGATGGAGATAGAAGCCAGAGTGCTGGAGGTTAAGGAAACGGTGGGTAGGTGGATACGAGCAGTCATTGCAGAGAAGATGGATGATACAAAGAAGGATATATAATGTTAGGTAGAAGGGTACGGAGGAGGGAAGTCTGGGGAGCTCACTTCAGATGACATTGATTTCAATAAGGTGGGAGGCAAGATTGACTACAGGAGGCTTGAACGAGCTGAGAAGGTATGTGACATGCTGTGGGAACGTGATGCAGGAGCCAAAGAAATATGCCTAAAATGATTTAAGAATTATTTCATGACCTCTTCTATCAAAGCTCAGAAGGACAGAAATCACTAATACAGAAGAGAGAAGTACTGTTGACCAAAGGGAAAAAAGGGAAAGGTAGTTGGTAAATTTGTGCTACCAACACCAAGCTACATTTAATTAATCTTGAATTTAAAATAATTTCTTTCAGGATCCTATTTCTTTTCTGTGGTTTTCTTTATTGGTGCATATAATTATACAGAATAGCAGGTTTCATTGTGACTTATTCGTACTTGCACATAACATAATTTGATCAATTTCAATTCCCCTGTACCTCCCCTCAGACAATTGTGACAGCTAAAATCCCCCCCTCTAGATTGGGATGTCATTGATGTGTTGGCAGAAAAAGCCTTGGAGGTTTCCAGCTCTGCTCTCTTCTCAAGAAATCAGAAAATAAAACCAACTCATGTAAGTAAATCCATGGGATCATGGTTTCCTGCCCTTCCTTAAATGGCTTTAATACAGAAAGGATGGCTGGGAGCCTGGCTGACCTGCAAGGAGACAGAAGATTGGGCACGATTCAGTGTGGGGTGACACTATTACATGACACAGCCTAGGGCTAAGGACAATCGAAGAGATTGTACTGGGGAATGAAGGACCAAACCTGGCTGATTAATAGCAATACAAAGATGACAGCCACTGGACTCAGGGATCATAAAATTCTCAATAGTATTTGCAATATGACTTGCAAATCATTTCTGGGCAGATTCTGTCAGACTAGTGTGTCTTGGAAATTTCAGATCTTCACAGGTTCTTATCCCCACTTAAGGGGATAATTACTCAAGGGAGTAATTTGAAATCCACTGTACTTTCTTATACCCTCTCCCTGTTTTTCCTTTATCCCTTCTTTGTGTGTCCTTTCTTTAATAGATTTTCTTGGGTACTTTTAAGGTTGTATGCCACTGAGAGAAAGAGCAATTTTGGGCAAGGTTGTGAATAAAGGCAATGAACTGGCTATTTCAAGAATGGATTGGGGAGTCAGGTCTGCCACAACTTTGCTATGTTATCTTGGTCAAGTCCTTTCACTGTTTGGAATTTAGGTACCACATCTTTAAGAGGGCATTGAAATAGATGAAATAAGGGTATGCATTAGAAACAACAGGGGGTACTTTTTTTGTAGGGGTACCGGGGATTGAACTCAGGGGCTTTCAACCACTGAGCTACACCCCCAGCCCTATTTTGTATTTTATTTAGAGATAGGGTCTCACTGAGTTGCTTAGCACCTCACATTTGCAGCGGTGGGCTTTGAACTGGTGATACTCCTGCCTCAGTTTCCTGAACTGCTGGGATTACAAGTGTGCACCACTGCACCTAGCAGGATCTGGATGCCCAGGTCCCCTTGTTGGAGCCTCAGTAGATGCAGAGCAGGCACCAGGTATCTGTGGTTCTGTAAAGCCTTTAGAAGCACTGGCAATAGATGATTGTTAAGGGATCTCTAGATGTAAGACAGTATGAGAGGAGAGAGAGACATGGAGATTTTCACCCTTTGGAAAGGAAGTTAACTATTGTTTACAAAAGTCAAAATTGGAGACCTGGGACAGTCATGCAAACTGTTCACATTGTTAATGTACAGAGGTGTTTTGGATGATTTAGTAGCTAATGCATTTGGGCACTCAATTGCTTTTCCCAAAGAAATAACAAAATATGAAAAGAAATAATGCAGAATAAAAACAGGGTCTTCCTAGGAGGATTGATATAGAAGTGTATCAGTCAGGGGCCCAGCATTCAGCAGCTTGGATTTTGTGCCCCATTTTTTCTTAGTTTTCTGATACTTGTCAAGGACTCCCAGAATCAGTGACACTTTTGAAGTGTTATCGTGCCAGGGCAGTTTTCATTTTGAGGAGCCTATGCCAAACAAATGCATTTTGAACTACTATTCATGAGAGAAATTTGAGGAAAGATTGCCTTGCCTACCTGGAGGTTGAAATCTGGTTTTTGGATTCCCTTCATGGTGTGGAGGGAACTAGATAATTGAGTGTACAGTGGAAATGGTTGCTTGAATGGCCACTAGATCTTTAATGGACAGATCGCTAAGAAGCAGTGGGGATAGGGGCTCTGTATGAACACTACTGGTACATTGCTAGCTCCTATTGGTAGCTAGATAAGAGTTTATCAAGGTGAATGTGGATGTCCCAGGGAGCAGAATTCCTAAGCATGAACTTTGGTTTGTGGGAGAACTGAGAAGCCCATGTTTCCAAGTTCCATCATTTTTAAAATGAATTGTTGGTAAGACAGTATTTCATAGTTGCTCACTCAAAAGGAAAGTCCATGTGTGCCAAGTAGTTTGTAAAATCAGATCTACAGCCTCCACATCTCCCACTAGCTCCCAAATCCCCAAGGTGTAAACTTGGGCCTGACCCAGCACCAAGAATATGGCTTGGACATGACTAGAAAAACCCAAAGCACTCTTCAGATCTGGCTGTTTGCCACTGTGGCTCCAGTGAGCAGTCAAGAGGAGATTCTTGCCTAGGGCTTTCTCATGTTGCACAAAGTAGCTATACAGTGTCAGGATAAAGAGCCAGCCTATAGCTTTTTATAATTAAAAGGACAAGTCCCTTGCTCTAAAAAAGTAATCCTGCTCTGTACCTCTCTGTAGGCAGAGTTGTAGTACTTCAGCTTCCCTAATCCCCTATTTAAAATGCAGTTGTTCTGGGAGCATTCACACTTTATTATCGTCTAAAATTTCTTGAACTGCTTTTAGCTACTCTTTGAAAGCAATCTCTGGTTTTAGAGGTTTAGTGTGTTGGTCTTTAGCATAGTCCCCAGATTAGGAGCAGCAGCAACACTTGGGAAATTGTTAGAAACCTAAGATCTCAGGCCCCACTCAGACCTCAAGCTCTGGGGTTGAAACCTGGTAATCTGTGTCTTTTTTTTTTTTTTTTTTTTTTTTTTTTTTTTTTTTTCTTTTTTTTTTTTATTTATTTATTTTTTTTACGTTTACATAGGGTAATGATGTTTATTATATTTTTCCCCTCCCCCCCACCCCTCCCACCCCTCCCACCCCTCCCACTCCTCTTTTCCCTCTACACAGTCCTTCTTTCCTTCATTCTTACTGCTCTCCTTAGCCTAACTCTAAACCTAACCCTAAACCTAATGCTAGCCCCTCCCACCCCCCATTATATGTCCTCATCCGCTTATCAGCGAGATCATTCGTCCTTTAGTTTTTTGAGATTGGCTTATCTCACTTAGCATGATATTCTCCAATTTCGACCATTTGCCTACAAATGCCATAATTTTATCATTCTTCATTGCGGAGTAATATTCCATTGTATAAATATGCCACAGTTTCTTTATCCATTCATCAACTGAAGGGCATCTAGGTTGGTTCCACAATCTGGCTATGGTGAATTGAGCAGCAATGAACATTGATGTGGCTGTATCTCTGTAGTATGCTGATTTTAAGTCCTTTGGGTATAGGCCAAGGAGTGGGATAGCTGGGTCAAATGGTGTTTCCATTCCAAGCTTTCTGAGGAATCTCCACACTGCTTTCCAGAGTGGTTGCACTAATTTGCAACCCCACCAGCAATGTATGAGTGTTCCTTTTTCACCACATCCTCGCCAACACCTATTGTTGCTTGTATTCTTGATAATCGCCATTCTAATTGGGGTGAGATGAAATCTTAGGGTGGTTTTGATTTGCATTTCCCTTATTACTAGGGATGTTGAACATTTTTTCATATATCTGGTGATTACTTGTACATCTTCTTCTGTGAAGTGTCTGTTCATTTCCTTAGCCCATTTGTTGATTGGATTATTTGTATTCCTCGTGTAGAGTTTTTTGAGTTCTTTATAGATTCTGGAAATTAGCGCTCTATCTGAGGTATGGTTGGCAAAGATATTCTCCCACTCTGTAGGCTCTCTCTTCACATTTCTGATAGTTTCCTTTGCTGAGAGAAAGCTTTTTAGTTTGAATCTATCCCAGTTGTTTATTCTTGCTTTTATTTCTTGTGCTATGGGAGTCCTGTTAAGGAAGTCTGATCCTAAGCCAACAAGTTGAGGATTTGGACCTACTTTTTCTTCTATAAGATGCAGGGTCTCTGGTCTGATTCCGAGGTCCTTGATCCATTTTGAATTGAGTTTTGTGTAGGGTGAGAGATAGGGGTTTAGTTTCATTCTATTGCATATAGTTTTCCAGTTTTCCCAGCACCATTTGTTGAAGAGGCTATCTTTTCTCCATTGCATATTGTTGGAACCTTTGTCTAGTATGAGAAAATTGTATTTATTTGGGTTTGTGTCCATGTCCTCTATTCTGTACCATTGATCTACCTGTCTATTTTGGTACCAATACCATGCCGTTTTTGTTACTATTGCTTTGTAGTAGAGTTGAAGATCTGGTATTGCAATACCCCCTGCTTCGCTCTTGCTACTGAGGATTGCTTTAGCTATTCTAGGTTTTTTATTCTTCCAGATGAATTTCATAATTGCTTGCTCTATTTCTGCGAGGTACATCATTGGGATTTTAATTGGAATTGCATTGAATCTGTATAGAACTTTAGGTAGTATAGCCATTTTGACGATATTAATTCTGCCTATCCAGGAACATGGGAGATCTTTCCATCTTCTAAGGTTTTCTTGAATTTCTTTCTTTAGTGTTCTGTAGTTCTCATTGTAGAGGTCTTTCACCTCTTTTGTGAGATTGATTCCCAAGTATTTTATTTTTTTCGATGCTATTGTGAATGGAGTAGTTTTCCTAATTTCTCTTTCTGAAGATTCATCACTTATGTATAAAAATGCATTGGATTTATGAGCATTGATCTTGTAACCTGCTACTTTACTGAATTCACTTATGAGTTCTAAAAGTTTTCTGGTGGAATTTCCAGGTTCCTCTAAATATATAATCATGTCATCAGCGAACAGGGATAGTTTGAGTTCTTCTTTTCCTATTCGTATCCCTTTAATTTCTTTGGTTTGTCTGATTGCTCTGGCTAGAGTCTCAAGGACGATGTTGAATAGAAGCGGTGAAAGAGGGCATCCCTGCCTTGTTCCAGTTTTTAGGGGGAACGCTTTCAGTTTTTCACCATTTAGAATGATATTAGCCATGGGCTTAGCGTAGATGGCCTTTATAATGTTTAGGAATGTTCCCATTACCCCAATTTTTTCTAGTGTTTTGAGCATGAAGGGATGCTGTATTTTATCAAATGCTTTTTCTGCATCTATTGAAATAATCATGTGATTCTTAACTTTAAGTCTGTTGATATGGTGAATTACATTTATTGATTTCCTGATGTTGAACCAACCTTGCATCCCTGGGATAAAACCCACTTGATCGTGGTGCACTATCTTTTTAATATATATTTGTATGCGATTTGCTAAAATTTTGTTGAGAATTTTTGCATCGATGTTCATTAAGGATATTGGTCTGAAATTTTCTTTCCTTGATGTGTCTCTGTCTGGTTTAGGTATCAGGGTGATATTGGCTTCATAGAACGAGTTTGGTAGGGTTCCCTCCTCTTCTATTTCATGGAATAGTTTGAGGAGTATTGGAATGAGCTCTTCTTTAAAGGTTTTGTAGAACTCGGCTGAGAACCCATCTGGTCCTGGACTTTTCTTTGTTGGTAGGCTTTTGATGACCTCTTCTATTTCATTGCTTGAAATTGGTTTATTTAAGTTGTGTATGTCCTCCTCGTTCAGTTTAGGTAGTTCATATGTCTCTAGAAATTTGTTGATGTCTTCAAGGTTTTCTGTTTTGTTGGAGTATAGATTTTCGAAATAGCTTCTAATTATGTTTTGTATTTCACTCGTGTCTGTTGTGATGTTTCCTTGTTCATTCCGAATTTTAGTAATTTGAGTTTTCTCCCTCTTTCTCTTTGTTAGTGTGGCTAAGGGTTTTTCAATTTTATTTATCTTTTCAAAGAACCAACTATTTATTTTATTAATTTTTCCGATTGTTTCTTTTGTTTCGATTTCGTTGATTTCGGCTCTGATTTTAACTATTTCCTGTCTTCTACTACTTTTGGTATTGGTCTGCTCTTCTTTTTCTAGTGCTTTGAGCTGTAGTGTTAACTCGTTTATTTGTTGATTTCTACTTCTTTTTTTGAATGCACCCCATGAAATAAATCTTCCTCTAAGTACTGCTTTCATAGTGTCCCAGAGATTTTGATATGATGTGTCTTTGTTCTCGTTTACTTCTAAGAATTTTTTAATTTCCCTCCTGATGTCTTCTGTTATCCATTCATCATATAATAGTGTATTATTTAGTCTCCAGGTATTGGAGAAGTTTCTGTTTTTTATTCTGTCATTTATTTCTAATTTCAATCCATTATGATCTGATAGAGTACAAGGTAGTATCTCTATCTTCTTGTATTTACTAACAGTAGCTTTGTGGCATAAAATATGGTCTATTTTAGAGAAGGATCCATGTGCTGCTGAGAAGAAAGTGTATTCATTCTTTGTTGGATGGTATATTCTATATATGTCCGTTAAGTCTAAATTGCTGATTGTGTTGTTGAGATCTATAGTTTCTTTATTCAATTTTTGTTTGGACGATCTATCCAGTGGTGAGAGAGGTGTGTTAAAATCGCCTAGTATTATTGTGTTGTGGTCTATTTGATTTCTGGAATTGAGAAGGATTTGTTTGACGTACGTGGATGAGCCTATGTTCGGGGCATAGATATTTATGATTGTTATGTCTTGCTGATTTATGCTTCCCTTAAGCATCATGTAATGTCCTTCTTTATCCCTTCTGACTAGTTTTGGTTTGAAGTCCACATTATCTGAGATGAGGATGGATACTCCAGCTTTTTTGCTGTGTCCGTGTGCATGGTATGTTTGTCCCCATCCTTTCACCTTTAGTCTATGGGTGTCTCTTTCTATGAGATGAGTCTCTTGCAGGCAGCATATTGTTGGATTTTTCTTTTTAATCCAATCTGCCAGTCTGTGTCTTTTGATTGATGAATTCAGGCCATTAACATTCAGGGTTATTATTGTGATATGATTTGTATTCCCAGTCAATTGACTCATATTTGTTTTTGACATGATTTGGTTTCTCCTTTATTTGGCTATTCCTTTAGGCTAGCGCCTCCTGTTGCTGATTTGCATCGTTGTTTTTCATCTCTTCCTCATGGAATATTTTGCTGAGAATGTTCTGTAATGCTGGCTTTCTTTTTGTAAATTCCTTTAGCTTTTGTTTATCATGGAAGGATCTTATTTCATCGTCAAATTTGAAGGTAAGTTTTGCTGGGTATAAGATTCTTGGTTGGCATCCATTTTCTTTCAGGGCTTGGTATATGTTGTTCCAGGCCCTTCTAGCTTTTAGGGTCTGGATTGAAAAATCTGCTGATATTCTTATTGGTTTCCCTCTGAATGTAATTTGATTCTTTTCTCTCGCGGCCTTTAAAATTCTGTCTTTATTTTGTATGTTAGGTATTTTCATAATAATGTGCCTTGGTGTGGGTCTGTTGTAATTTTGTATGTTTGGAGTTCTATAAGCCTCTTGTACTTGGTTTTCCATTTCGTTCTTCAGATTTGGGAAATTTTCTGTTATTATTTCATTGAATAGATTGTTCATTCCTTTGGTTTGTTTCTCTAAGCCTTCCTCAATCCCAATAATTCTCAAATTTGGCCTTTTCATGATATCCCATAGTTCTTGGAGATTCTGTTCATGATTTCTTACCATCTTCTCTGTTTGTTCAACTTTGTTTTCAAGGTTAAATATTTTGTCTTCAATGTCTGAGGTTCTGTCTTCCAGGTGTTCTATCCTATTGGTTATGCTTTCTATGGAGTTTTTAACTTGGTTTATTGTTTCCTTCATTTCAAGGATTTCAGTTTGTTTTTTTTTCAGTATCTCTAACTCTTTATTGAAATGATCTCTTGCTTCCCGTATTTGGTCTTTTAACTGTTGATTGGTGCGATCATTTAATGCCTGCATTTGCTCTTTCATCTCCTCCTTCAATGCCTGCATTTGCTCTTTCATCTCCTCATTAGCTTCCCTGATCGTTTTAATTACGTACATTCTGAACTCCCTTTCTGACATTTCTTCTGCTCTGCTGTCATTGGGTTTTATTGATGTAGTATCTAGGTTTGTTTGGGACATTTTCTTCCCTTGTTTTCTCATAATGGTCAGTTGTCAGTGGGACCCTGAGATATTGCAGTTTTCCACTATTGGCTTATAGTGTCCCAGTAGATTTCCAGTGTATCACCTCCCAGCCTTCAGTAGCCTGATGTCTTGGAGGAATCTGATAAAGCAGCTCATTCGAAGAATACTGCCCCTAGCCCCCTACTGGTTCCACGTTTTGGAACTGGCTCTGTGCGGAAATGCTCTCACTGTGGGCCTGCACCGTGCAGCTGGCCGTGTGGGAAGAGCCCACTGCCGGAGTGTGGAAGACTACCTTGGGAAGACTCAAGCTGCCCTGCCCGGCTCTGCTAAGCCACCTCTATCTGGGCCTGCCACCCGGGCTGAGCTTTACCCAGTGGGCAGACTCACCCGTGGCTCCACTTCAGTCCGAGTCTCTCAATGCCTCCCCTTCTTAACTCCTGGGTTCTGGAGCGACCGGGGGTGCAGTCTCCCTCTAGGCCGCCATCTTGGATCGCCCCGTGAAGAGAGCCTGCAGCCGGAGTGGGCAGAGCCGCCTGAAGAGGTCTCCGGCTGCCCTGTCCTTATCCCTGAGGCTGACTGCAGATCGAGGCTCTCCGCTGGTTCTTTGCAGGAGTACACTGCACTGCAGCAGCTCCGGGACTCGGAGCGTGCTCTGTTCAGACAGGCTCTCACTAGCGGGCCAGTTCCGTTCCGAGAACCTGGAGAAGCTGGCTGTGTGGGCGGGGCCCACCGCCGGAGTGTGCAGGACTGCCTGTGGATGACTCTAGCTGCCCTGCCCGGCTCCGATAAGCCACCTCTATCTGGGCCTGCCACCCGGGCCGAGCTTTACCCAGTGGGCAGACTCACCCGTGGCTCCACTTCAGTCCGAGTCTCTCAATGCCTCCCCTTCTTAACTCCTGGGTTCTGGAGCGACCGGAGGTGCAGTCTCCCTCTAGGCCGCCATCTTGGATCGCCCAATGGTACTTACATGGAATGAAGGTCTTTGCAGCTGTTGAGGCTGAGTTTGAGCTGAGGGGAGGCCTCGTTCTGACATGCATCACAGAGAGCTGTGATGTGAGCTCCTAATCTGTGTCTTAACAAGTGTTCTAGGTCATTTCCAATGCAGGCTAAGGTTTGAAAATCTCTGGCATAATAGAAGGAATTTAGATTTTGGGGCCACATAGTCCTGGGTTTGAATCTGGTCTTCATACTGCCTAGGTAACCTTGGATAATGACAATAGCTAATATTTATTGAGCAATGTGCTATTTACCAGATAATGTGCTAAGCATTTTTAAGGGATTATCATGTATACATTAATGTGTGTGTTTTCCCTATAGAATTAGACATCCAAATATGTAATGTAGAATTAATTCTATATTATAATTTATCCTTGCTATTAGAGCTGGGAAAGCTGAGATTCTATAATGTTAATTGAAATCCCCAAGATGACAGAGCAGTGGAGCTCCGCTCAGGTAATTGGGATCCAGAGTCTGAGCTTTTAAACTTCAACTAAAGCTGAGTCTCAGTTTCCTCACTTGTAAAATGGTGTAAATATTATTCTGCTATGAATAAATATAAATAACATATCTTAGGATCAATTCTTTTTTTGGAGGGAGGCAGGTGCTAGGGATTGAACCCAGGGCCTTGTGCTTACAAGGCAAGCACTCTACTAACTGAGCTATATCCACAGCCCTCAATTCTCTATAGGTGGTCCAGAGATAGTGCTTTTAAAAACAACACTTCAGTAGAATCTACAGTCAATGATGCTTTTCCATAAAGATATCACCAGCAGTGTGGCTAGGACAGCGAGAGAGGCACAACTGTAGAAAGAGCTCCAGAGGAGTCATGGAACCTGTCTCTTGATTTACAAGCTTCAGCATTAATTCAAGTTAAGTCCCTTCCTCTTGCCATCTCCACCTTTTACCCAAGCCTAAAGGAGTTAAGGGAAGCAGCCCTCTCCATGGAAACTCCTCCCGCACAATGATTCAGGTAGGCCCCAAGGGAACACCTTACTGGGAAATTGGCGCTGTGCTGCACTCCTCCATCAGTGCACTCAAGTGGCGATGAGAATGATGGAGAGGTTTCTCCCAAAAACCTACCCTGGAGATCCACACCCTGTTAGTGGAAAGGAGAGTTTACATTGGCCTCCTCAAAAAAATGCCTCTCCCTTTTCTCCTCTTCTTTATAGCTCCTAATTGGCATAGGGAAGAGGTATAAGATAGATTCCTTCCTATGCTTTCTCCTGAATGGTTGTTATGGAGACCAGGCCTGTTCTTTGCCTCTGGCCTATTGGCAGTCAACAAATGGCTCCTGGACTGCTTTTCTTATTACTGTGACCACCTTTCTCAGCAGCTGTTCCTATATCAATGTTGCACACAATAGGCATTTAACCTTTGTTAGTTGAGCATCTACTGTATGCCAAACATTGATCCTAGGTTCTGAAAAATCAGTGGTAAGCAAAAAAATAAATTCTTATTGAATTAAATTAAAGAAATTGGGTTGAATTGCTTAGCCCTGGGCAAGTCAGTAAACAAACTCAGTACTGCAAAGGATCTCAACTGCTTTTCACAATAACTTATTTCATGAATGAGAAACTCTTCTAGCTGCTGTAGATACAGTTGTATCAGCCTTTTCTTTAATATAACTTGCTTTTTTTCAAGAGTAAGACACACAACAAACAAGTATATACTGATATTAGATGGTGATGCTAGCTGTGAAGGTAATTATTTAGGAAGTGACTAGCATTGGTAACAGTCTTTAAATATGTGATCTAGGAATGGTATTTGATTTGAGATTAGAAAGAAGAGAAGGAATTGGCCATGGAAGAATTGGAAGAATCTAAGAGATGAGCAATCTAGGCAGGGGAATAGTATTTGCAAGGTCTCTAAGCTGGTATAGCATGTCTGAAAGGAAACCACCAGAACAAGGTAAATAGTAAAAAGAGGTAGATAGAGGTTGAATCACCCATGATCTGTTAGGTAAAGGTAGGGAGTTTTGATTTTATTCTCATATGATGCAAAGCCATTGAAGAATTATAAGCAATTATAACAAATGATATGATTTATATTTTGTATATGTATTTATATTTTGTAAGCAGACTGAGTGGAAAATGGGCTATGCATAGGAAAGAGTGGAAACTGGGAAACCAGTGGAGTAGATATGGCAATGTTCCATTTAATTTTTAAAAGTTGTGACCAGAAAAGTATGCAATATAAGCAACAAATTACAACGATTGAGTATGCACGCCTTGAAGTTAAATTAGTGGCTTGCAAAAGTGTCAGGCTATATTCATTATGCTACCTCACATCTTAGTTAACTGGGATTCTTTCAGGTTAGAGCTGAGACCAAAGAAGTCTCTCTAATTTACAAACTTTTCTTTCCCTGTGCAGAGGTGTGTGTGTGTGTGTGTGTGTGTGTGTGTGTGCACGTGTGTGCATGTGTGAGCATGCACATGTGTTTGCATAAGGTGCCTTAGTGTCTTATTTAATGTTCTAAAATTAATTCTGACTCACTTAATTCATACATATCCCAAAAAGAAAAAAATAGGAAAATCGTATGAAGTAATCACAGGGTGATGTGTATGCTTGTAGAAAAAAATTACTTATGAAATCCTAGACATACAAAGCAGGTGAACTAGGAGATAATTATTCATATTACATATTCTTCTTTTTTCTGCTTTCTCCAAATAGTTACTAACATGTTTTTTTAAATATAAATTTCTCTAGTTCAATTAAGTTTTTGTTTGTAGATCATGGACCAATCATTACTAATCATTAACTGTGTGACAGGGAAGCGAGAGGGCAGAGAAATTCAATTCAATTCAACAAACATTTGTTGAGGTCCACTTTGTCCAAATAAGGAAGAAGTTAAGTCCTAGGAAAAATACAAAAATAAATAAGATTAATTCCTTGTCCCATGGAAGCATGAAACATTGTGAGCAAAGATATCCAGTACACAACTAGTTATAACATGATGTAGCCTAGAATAGAGGTCTGTAAAAAAAAGGTGCCATTAGACCTGGAAAGATCAATTTGTTCTGGCTGGGAAAGGTGGGGAAGCCTTCATATAAATGAATTTTCTTTCATTTATTCATTCAGCATCCTTCACTGAACACCTATTATGTGCTAGAATCTGTGATAGATACTGGGTCTGTCATGGTAAACAAGAAGCCAAACAAGTTATTACAATCTAGGGTGATTAGGGTTATGTAAGAGTGAGTACAGGGTGCTGTGGGAGTACAGAGGATGGCATCAAGTTAAGACACAGGTTTCTTGGAGGTAGTATGGTATCATCTCAGTTCAGATAGAAGAGTGATGGGTTGCTGCGTAAGATCTGGGGTGGGAATAAGGGACAGGATTCTAGGCAGAAGAAGTAACATGTGGCAAGGCTTAGAGGTGTGCACAGGGAAAGGAAGAGAGAGACAAAGTAAGATAAATAAAACATACCCCACAGTGATCTACTTCCTCCAGCCTTGCCCCACCTGGGTACAGTCATGCTCAGTAATCCTTTTAAATTATTAATCCATTAAATGGATCAATCCACTGATTCAGATCTCATAATCCAATCATACCACCTCCTGCATTACCTCACACATGAGCTTTTGGGGAATGCTGCATCTCCAAAATTCTAACATCCTGCCTCTGGTGCCCCCAAACTCAGATCCATCTCACAATGCACAATGAATTTTGTCCATCTCCAAGAGTCCTCAAAATCTTAACAGTTCCAGCATTTTCCAAAAGTCAGAGTCTGAAGTATCCTCTGAGACTCAAGGCAAATTCTTAATGGTGAGTTCCTATAAAAATCAAAAGCAAGATAGACACATGCAACATAAAGTGGCACTGAGTAAACATTTCCATTCCAAAAGGGAGGAATGGGGGCATAGAAAGAAGGAATGGGACCAAAATAAGACTGAAACACAGCTGGGCAAGTAAGTCCCATACCTACTTGTCCAGCATCTAGGGCACATGGTAGAAAGATGTGATCTCTAAAAGGCTTGGGAAGCCCCATCCTATGGCTGTGCTGGTTGGAGCACAAGTGACCTCTCCTTTAAGTTAGCTCTATCCACAGTCAGCAGATTTCCTTGGCACACATTCCATTTTTCTGACATCTTATAATTTGGGGGGTTTCCATTCCAGCTTCACCTTCACAACTTTATGCATCACTCCCTCAGTGTCAGTCTGCAGGGATTCCAACTTTGCCACACACTTTGCCTGGCCTCCCAGACCTTCCTTTGAAATCTTAGTGGAAGCCTCTGTGACCCCCTAACTTAAGCAGTCTGCATTCCTGCAGAACCAGCACCATGTGGACAATAGTAATGTCTACAACCAGCTGAAGCAGTAGCTGGACCTCTTGGAACCATAGCTGCATTGGCTTTGAGTACCTGGGCAACTGAGAATAGTGAAACAAGTACTGGGGAAAACAACTTTCTAAGCAACCCTGTGTAAGCAGGGTGACCCAATGTCTGTTCTCAAAGGAATTTTCATCTCTACACCCTTTTATCTGCAATGCATGTGGTCTTGCTGATTCCTTAGATAACCTCAAGGCATCTTTCCTATCATCTCTGTGCATAGTACTTAACTTCTTTTTGGTGGTTGGTAATCTTTTCAACAGCCACATCTTCCTTGGTCCCAGTTTTATACATGCTTTCTGGCCAAACTGCATTTTCCAAAATATTTATTCACTTATTTCTTCTCCAAATGATCACAGCAAACCTGGCTAAATGCTTCTAGCAATACTCATGCCACCTCCTGAATCCCGTGCTGCCTTGAAATTTCTCTGCCAGACTACTGTACATAACCTTTACATTCAGCTTCACAGCGTCAGGACACAGGCAAAATGTAGACAAGTTCTCAGCCAGAATGTAACATGTCTCTAGTCCAGTTCCCAACAGAGTTGTCATTTTCATCAGAAGCCTCATGAACACAATCTTAATGTCCTCATTCCTATCAGCATTTTGGTCTTCCGAGATCCCACCAGAATTGCCTATTAACCTCTGCTTGCAATATTCTAAGGCTTATCCAGCCTGCATCTTCCAATTTTTCCAAACTCTTCTCACAAACCAGTTCCAAATGCTTCTGAAACACTTGGTCATATTAGTCACAGCAAAAACCCTACCTCTTGGTAACAATTTCTGCGTTAGTCAGCTTTTCATCACTGTGAGTGATAAAAATATCTAGCAAGAATAACTTAGAGGAGGAAGAGTTGATTTGGGCCTCATAGTTTTGAAGGTGTCAGTTCATGGTGAGGTATAACATCATGGTGGAAGGTCATGGTGGAGGAAAACTTCTCAACTCATGGCAGTCAGGAGAGGGAGGGAGAGAGAGACAGAGAGAGGGAGAGAGAGAGAGGGCGAGAGAGAGAGAGAGAGAGAGAGAGAGAGGAGAGAGAGAGAGAGAGAGAGAGAGAGTGTTTTACCATGATTTTTATATTCCTAACCAGTCTTTGGTAGGTTTGGGAAGAGAGGTGAGATGACCATCCTTGGATATTCATTTATTCTGTAGCAGAATTGTGTCCAATTAGTCACTGGGCTTTAGATTGTGTCAATAAAGGACAGTAACACAAACATTTTTTTCAGAGATTTTTCACTCCAAATTCTTGTAAATCTGCCAGAGGTAACTATCTTTCTTTGGCAGTCACTTTTATGGGCTTTTAGATGATAATCAAGGCCTTATCACTTTCTGATAAGTTTCAGAGATGATAAAGACAACTTTAACACAGCACAAAACACTGCCTTATGATCACTTATGATCACATTTAACTGCTTCTTACTATCTCCACAAGTCAATTCACTTCATCAATTGAAAACAACATAACTTTTAAAATACATTTTATTAAATAAAATGCAAATATAGAAAATATATGAGACATAAATTTCCAGCTTAAAATTATTTTAAAGTAAAGAACTGGCTAACCCCTACCCATTTCTGGTACTAGAATATTGACAGTATATTAGAAGTCTTTTGCATTTCTCTTACCAATCACAGTCCCTCCTTACCCA
The DNA here is from genome assembly GCF_902686445.1 of Sciurus carolinensis. NCBI lineage: Eukaryota > Metazoa > Chordata > Mammalia > Rodentia > Sciuridae > Sciurus > Sciurus carolinensis. The sequence continues at coordinate 41,491,543 of NC_062232.1, forward strand.
CTAAATGTAATCAATAGCCTATCTTTTATGAAAATTTTATTTTCTTACTTTTGCTAATAAGTTACTACCTAAATATGGTTTCTAAATTATATATAGGAGTATACATAATTATATATACTCTATATACCCTAAATAATTCATTTATGTCTATTTTATAATTGATATAAATTTAGGTAATATAACTTTTGGTTTATTTCACTCAAAGTTGTGCTTGTACAAGTTATCAATGTTGTTGCACATAGCTGTAGAGTGTGACATTGTGGGCATATACCACAATTTATTTACTCATTCCACTGTTGCTAGGCATTTGAGTTCCTTCTAGTCCATGACCATTATGAATAATTGTCCTGTGTAGATTCTTGTATATGTCTTGTGATGTGCATTTTCACACATTGCTCTTGAGTATATACCTAAGAGTGAAATTGCTGAATTACAACATATGTTCAACTTTCATAGATGATATCAGTTTTCCAAAGTGGTTGAACCAATTTGTATTGCTTCCAGCAGTGAGAATTCTTACTGCTTAACACCCACACCAGCACTTCATACTATCAGTCTCTTTAATTATAGATATTCTGGTAGCTATTTAATGGTAACACATTGCAGTTTCAATTTACATTTCCCTGATGATTTATATGGTTTAATATAATTTTGTGTGTTTAATTGGTCATTTGGATGTCCTATTTTTGTGAAGCTCCTGTTCAAGTTTCTTGCCCACATTTATATTTGGATAAAGCAGCATCACTTCTGAGTATTTGTTTTAAGTTGTACAGGTTAAGGATGTAGTTCTTTGGTACAGCACTTGCCTCACATACATGAGGCCCTGGATTCCATCCCCATTTTGTCAAAAAGAAGTTGTACAGAATTTTGTCAAGCATTGTTGAAGAACCTGATGTAGCTAGAATAAAAAGTATATGTAGGAAGTCTGTAAAAGTAAAACAGGAGTCAGGATGCTGAATTTCTTCAAGAATGGTGAAAGTAGCATGATCCAATTTACATTTTAAGTGTATTTTCTTTGGATGTACTGTAAAGAATGAATCGGAGGAACTGAGATGAGAGACAGTGAATCCTGCTGGGGGCTCTTTCTCTTGTCTCAATAAGAAGATATGGTGACTGGGCCAGATTGGGACAGCAGAAACAAAGAGAAACAGGAAGGTTTGAGATATGTCATAAGGTAGAAATAAAGGATCTTGGAACTGATTTTTGGTGTGAAAACTGGAGAAGGAGAGTCAACATTATTCCCAATTCTTAGATAAAGACTACAGATGATAGAGTTGAAATGGAAGGAAATAATGAATTTTATCTTCAAAATGTTGGTGTTGAGGTGACTGTGTAAAATCAAAATGATTTCCTTCAGGTAGCCATTCAAAATATGTGAGTATGCTTGTGTGTGTGGGCACATGTGAGCACACATGTACATTTGTCATACTTTCTTTAAAAATGTTAGATCACACAGTCTGATAGTGTTGTTACTTGGAAATGTAATCTTTTTTCCTAAATGTTTTAGATTATGGTTGCTTTAAATCAGGCTTTCTCAACTTCAGTGCAATTGACATTTTTGGGCTAGATAACTTTTTGTTGTGGGGAACTCTCCTGCACATTGTAAAAAGATATTTAGCAGCATCCCTGTCCTCTACACACTATATGCCAGTAACAGAACCTTTCCCAGTTGTGAGAATCAAAAACATCTCTAGATATTGCCAGATGTCCTCTGGAGGGTAAGAAATCACATCCAGTTCAAAAAGACTACAATTGATTTGGGTATTATAAGTGAATGGGTGACAGGTAAAGGAATGGGAATGGATGAATGAGTTCATGAATGACACATAGAGAAAAAGTTGGCTAAGGACAGAACCTTAGGAATGCCTAAATTTAGGATATGACTGAGAAATCAAGGAAGATAAATCAAGAGGAACAATCAAAGTTGTAGGAGGACAACCAAAGGACACAGAAGATAAGGAGGAAACCCTATCAACCAAGAAGAAGAAGCAGGTCAATGGTATTAAAGGGTACACATAAGCAAACCTGGTGAGCTCCAGGAATAGGGGGACAAAAGGAAAGCATGTTTATGCTCAGGGGAAATTAATTATTTCAGGAACATACAGGAAAGTGGCAAACACAATGCTAGGTTATAGAATGTTCGTGTTATCTCCTCAGGGGAAATGATGCTGCCAAGGGGTATTGTGAAGGAGTAAACTATTAGAATATGTATCCCATCATGTAACAATAATTTGTTTATATATCTGATATTCTTTATGAGTGTCTAGAGATAGTGTCTTAAATCTTACTCATTTTTAAAAAATCTGAAATACCTACTGAGTGTGTGACTTATAAATGGCTCAATAAATATAGGTCAAATGAAGAAATGAAAATGTGATTTTCTTCCACTGTGTTCCTTATGGGGTCAGAGAAATAACTGAAACACATGTTTGGCAAAAAGACCCATGAAATTAGAATGGGTAAAGCAACTATGGTGAGTTGTTTAATCAAATAAGTCATGGAACTTGAATCAGAACTGGAGATGAGAGAAGTTGATAAACTAGGAGTGAAAGAAACATTCACTATCTTTATGAAGGTGGAATGAGAGAGATGAAAGTGCTGGAGGGAGGTTTTAGTGAGAAAGGAAGCTTTCTAAGAGGTGACAGTCACTGAGCTCCTATTATGTGTCAGCATTCTTCTGAATTAGTCAATTATATCTTAATAATGAATAAATAGATAAAATTGACATCCATTATTACAAATTATCCTCATAATGGCTTCACAGAGATGGAATGAGTCTTATGGTGGTTAAAAGACTTGTCTGTGTTCATCTAGCCAGACCTCACATGAACCACTTAGCTGGACCCCTCCAAAAGGCAGCTCTTGGGGAAGGAGGATAAGCCAAGGCTATAGCTCAGAGTCCTCATGGACAAACAGAACAGTTCCCAAAGGAAGAAGCTTTAATCACAGTTATCAGGATGGCATAGCAAACTCTCCTTGCCAGTGGGACAAGACAGCAAGAGATTCCAGGCAGAGTTGGTATTTGCAATATACACAGGTTCATGTCTTACAGCTACCATTTATCAGCAGGTCACTTCAATTCTTCAGACTTCAAATTTTAATCTGTGAAATGGTAGAGTGAATTGTATCCCACAGGTTGTCCTGAAAATTAAATGTAACAATGGATATGAGGAATCTTTTTTTTTTTATATTTTTTTAGCTGTCAGTGTACCTTTATTTTATTTATTTATATGTGGTTCTGAGAATTGAACCCAGTGCCTCACACATGCTAGGCAAGTGCTCTGCCACTGAGTCACAACACCAGCCCGGATATGAGGAATCTTTACAACTGAATTATGCTATGCAATTGTTAGCTGTCATTATCATCTCCTAGTCCTATTTCTGTTAAAGCACCTCTAAGGGATATTTTTTAGTGTGTAAGATGTAATCCATCCCTGCAAATGGCATTTAAATTCTTATTTATTGATTGATTTATTCTTAATTCATTTTTATTGTAAACAAATGGGATACATCTTGTTTCTCTATTTGCACGTGAAGTAGAGGCATACCATTTGTGTAATCATACATTTACCTAGGGTAATAGTTTTTGATTCATTCTGTTACTTTTTTCCTCCCCCACTCCAACCACTCTTATCCCTCTATACAGTCCCTCCTTCCTCCATTCTTGTCCCCCTCCCACCGCCCTTTATGTGTCATCATCCGCTTATCAGCAAGATCATTCATTCTTTGGTTTTTTTGAGATTGGCTTATCTCACTTAGCATGATATTCTCCAATTTCATCCATTTCCCTGCAAATGTCATAATTTTATTCTTTTTTATGGCTGAGTAATATTCCATTGTACATATATACCACAGTTTTCTTATCCATTCATCAATTGAAGGGCATTTGAATTGGTTCCACAATCTGGCTATTGTGAATTGAGCAGCGATGAACATTGATGTGGCTGTATCTCTATAGTATGCTGATTTTAAGTCCTTTGGGTACAGGCCAAGGAGCGGGATAGCTGGATCAAATGGTGGTTCCATTCCAAGTTTTCTAAGGAATATCCACACTGCTTTCCAGAGCGGCTGCACTAATTTGAAGCCCCACCAGCAATGTATGAGTGTATCTTTTTCCCCACATTCTTGCCAACAACTATTGTTGCTTATATTCTTGATAATCGCCATTCTAATTGGGGTGAGCTAGAATCTTAGGGTAGTTTTGATTTGCATTTCTCTTATTACTAAAGATGCTAAACATTTTTTCATATATCTATTGATTGCTTGTAGATCTTCTTCTGTGAAGTGTCTGTTCATTTCCTTAGCCCATTTGTTGATTGAGTTATTTGTATTCTTGGGGTAGAGTTTTTTGAGTTCTTTGTATATTCTGGAAATTAGTGCTCTATCTGAAGTATGAGTGGCAAAGATTTTCTCCCTCTCTGTAGGCTCTCTCTTTGCATTGCTGATAGTTTCCTTTGCTGAGAGAAAGCTTTTTAGTTTGAATCTATCCCATTTATTGATTCTTGCTTTTATTTCTTGTGCTATGGGAGTCCTGTTAAGGAAATCTGATCCTAAGCTGATATGTTGAAGATTTGGACCTACTTTTTCTTCTATAAGATGCAGGGACTGATTCCAAGGTCCTTGATCCATTTTGAGTTGACTTTTGTGCAGGGTGAGAAATAGGGGTTTAGTTTCATTCTGCTGTATATGGATTTCCAGTTTTCTTAGCACCATTTGTTGAAGAGGCTATCTTTTCTCCATTGCATATTTGTGGACCCTTTGTCTAGTATGAGAAAATTGTATTTATTTGGGTTTGTGTTCTTTTCCTCTATTCAGTACCATTGATCTACCTGTCTATTTTGGTGCCAATACCATGCCGTTTTTGTTACTATTGTTTGTAGTACAGTCGAAGTTCTGGTATTGCGATACCTCCTGCTTCACTCTTCCTGCTAAGGTGTCTTTAGCTATTCTGGGTTTCTCATTCTTCCAGATGAATTTCGTGATTGCTTGCTCTACTTCTCTAAGGTATGTCATTGGGATTTTAATTGGAATTGCATTGAATCTGTATAGCACTTTTGGTAGTATGGCCATTTTGACAATATTAATTCTGCCTATCCAAGAACATGGGAGATCTTTCCATCTTCTAAGGTTTTCTTTAATTTCTTTCTTTAGTGTTCTGTAGTTCTCATTGTAGAGGTCTTTCACCTCTTTTGTTAGATTGGTTCCCAAGTATTTTATTTTTTTCAAGGCTATTGTGAATGAGGTAGTTTTCCTAACTTCTCTTTCTGAAAATTCACCACTTATGTATTAAAATGCATTGGATTTACGAGCATTGATCTTGTAACCTGCTACTTTACTGAATTCACTTATGAGAGCTAAAAGTTTTCTGGTGGAATTTCCAGGTTCCTCTAAGTATATAATCATGTCATCAGCGAACAGGGATAGTTTGAGTTCTTCTTTTCCAATTTGTATCCCTTTAATTTCTTTGGTCTGTCTAATTGCTCTGGCTAGAGTTTCGAGGACAATGTTGAATAGAAGTGGTGAAAGAGGGCATCCCTGCCTTGTTCCAGTTTTTAGGGGGAATGCTTTCAGTTTTTCACCATTTAGAAGGAATATTGGCCCTGGGCTTAGCATAGATGGTCTTTACAATGTTAAGGAAAGTTCCCACTATCATGTTTTGAGCATGAATGGATGCTGTATTTTATCAAATGCTTTTTCTGCATCTATAGAAATAATCATGTGATTGTTGACTTTAAGTCTGTTGATAGTGTGAATTACATTTCTTGATTTCTGGATGTTGAACCAACCTTGCATCCCTGGGATAAATCCCACTGGATTGTGGTGCACTATCTTTTTAATATATTTTTGTATGCGATTTGCTAAGATTTTGTTGAGAATTTTTGCATCAATGTTCATTAAGGATATTGGTCTGAAATTTTCTTTCCTCGATGTGTCTCTGTCTGGTTTAGGTATCAGGGTGATATTGGCTTCATAGAATGAGTTTGGGAGGGTTCCCTCATCTTCTATTTCATGAAATACATTAAGAAGTGTTGGAATGAGCTCTTCTTTAAAGGTTTTGTAAAACTCGGCTGAGAGCCCATCTGGTCCCAGATTTTTCTTTGTTGGTAGGCTTTTGATGACTTCTTCTATTTCATTGCTTGAAATTGATCTATTTAAAATGTGTATGTCCTCCTCGTTCAGTTTAGGCAATTTATATGTCTCTAGAAACCTGTTGATGTCTTCGAGATTTTCTATTTGTTGGAGTATAGATTTTCAAAATAGCTTCTAATTATGTTTTGTATTTCAATCATGTCTGTTGTGATATTTCCTTGTTCCTTTCGAATTTTAATAATTTGTGTTTTCTCTCTCCTTCTCCTTGTTAGTGTGGCTAAGTGTTTATCAATTTTGTTTATTTTTTCAAAGAACCAACTATTTATTTTGTTAATTTTTCCGATTGTTTCTTTTGTTTCAATTTTGTTGATTTTGGCTCTGATTTTAACTATTTCCTCTCTTCTACTACTTTTGGTATTGGTCTGTTCTTCTTTTTCTAGGGCTTTGAGCTGTAGTGTTAGGTCATTTATTTGTTGATTTCTTTTTCTTTTATTGAATGCACTCCATGAAATAAATTTTCCTCTAAGTACTGCTTTTATAGTGTCCCAGAGATTTTGATATGATGTGTCTTTCTTCTCATTTACTTCTAAGAATTTTTTTATTTCCCTCCTGATGTCTTCTGTTATCCATTCATCAAATAATAGTGTATTATTTAATCTCCAGGTACTGGAGAAATTTCTGTTTTTTATTCTGTCATTTATTTCTAATTTCAATCCATTATGATCTGATAGAGTACAAGGTAGTATCTCTATCTTCTTGTATTTGCTAACAGTAGCTTTGTGGCATAAAATATGGTCTATTTTAGAGAAGGATCCATGTGCTGTTGAGAAGAAAGTGTATTCGTTCTTTGTTGGATGGTATATTCTATATATGTCTGTTAAGTCTAAATTGTTGATTGTGTTATTGAGATCTATGGTTTCTTTATTCAATTTTTGTTTGGAGGATCTGTCCAGTGGTGAGAGAGGTATATTAAAATCACCTAGTATTATTGTGTTGTGGTCTATTTGATTTCTGGAATTGAGAAGGATTTGTTTGACATACATGGATGAGCCACTGTTTGGGGCATAGATATTTATGATTGTTATGTCTTGCTGATATATGCTTCCCTTAAGCAGTATGAAATGTCCTTCTTTATCCCTTCTGACTAACTTTGGCTTGAAGTCCACATTATCTGATTGAGGATGGATACTCCGGCCTTTTTGCTGTGTCCATGTGCATGTTATGTTTTTTCCCATCCTTTCACCTTTAGTCTGTGGGAATCTCTTTCTATGAAATGAGTCTCTTGCAGGCAGCAAATTGTTGGATCTTTCTTTTTAATCCAATCTGCCAGCCTATGTCTTTTAATTGATGAGTTTAAGCCATTAACGTTCAGGATTATTATTGAGATATGATTTGTATTGCCGGTCACTTGGCTAATTTTTTTTTTACATGACTCGGTTTCTCCTTTATTTGGCTGTTCCTTTAGGGTAGTTCCTCCCTTTGCTGATTTACATCATTGTTTTTCATCTCTTCCTCATGGAATATTTTGCTGAGAATGTTCTGTAATGCTGGCTTTCTTTTTGTAAATTCCTTTAGCTTTTGTTTATCATGGAAGGATTTTATTTCATCGTCAAATCTGAAGTTAAGTTTTGCTAGGTATAAAATTCTTGGTTGGCATCCATTTTCTTTCAGGACTTGAAAAATGTTGTTCCAGGCCCTTCTAGCTTTTAGGGTCTGGATTGAAAAATCTGCTCATATCTGTATTGGTTTTCCCCTGAATGTAATTTGATTCTTTTCTCTTGCGGCCTTTAAAATTCTGTCTTTATTTTGTATGTTAGGTATTTTCATTAAATGTGCCTTGGTGAGTCTCTCCCACTGGTTGGGCTCCCCGGATGGGTCTGTTGTAATTTTGTGTATTTGGAGTCCTATAAGCCTCTTGTACTTGATTTTTCAATTCATTCTTCAAATTTGGGAAATTTTCTGATATTATTTCATTGAATAGATTGTTCATTCCTTTGGTTTTTTTCTCTAAGCCTTCTTCAATTCCAGTAATTCTTAAATTTGGCCTTTTCATGATATCCCATAGTTCTTGGAGATTCTGTTCATGATTTCCTACCATCTTCTCTGTTTGGTCAACTTTGTTTTCAAGATTAAATATTTTCTCTTCAGTGTCTGAGGTTCTGTCTTCCAGGTGTTCTATCCTATGGGTTATGCTTTCTATGGAGCTTTTAATGTGGTTTATTGTTTCCTTCATTTCAAGGATTTCTGTTTGTTTTTTTTTCAATATTTCTAACTCTTTATTGAAATGATCTTTTGCTTCCTGTATTTGCTCTTTTAACTGTTGATTGGTGCAATCCTTCAATGCCTGCACTTGCTCTTTCATCTTCTCATTTGCTTCCCTAATCGTTTCAATTATGTACATTCTGAACTCCCTTTCTGACATTTCTTCTGCCATTATGCCATTGGATTTTATTGCTATACCATCTAGGTTTGTTTGGGACATTTTCTTCCCTTGTTTTCTCATATTACTCAGATATCTACTCGTCCAGTAGTGAAATTCTGGGATATTGCATTTTTCCTCTATTGACTAATATTGTCTCTGTAGATTTCCAATAATTCACCTCTTAGCCTTCAGTAGCCTGAAGTCTTGGAGGAACTTGATAATGTGGTGCTCCACTAGGAAGCTGCCCCTGTAGGGGTGGTGGTCTTCAGTTAGGGTATATTCCCTGTCAGTGGGCAGAGTTGCCTCCACTTGTTGACTGATTGTCAGCCAAAGGGGGACTAGACTACAGACTGGGGTACGTTTGGTCTGTGTCTCTGGTTCTAATGCCCTGGTGGGAAAACCTTGCCCAGCGGGTAAGACTCACCCAGTGGGGAAGTTTCGCTGGGCAGCTCTCCTCTGAGAAGTTCCCTTTGGTTCAGAACTACCACCTTCTCTGGGAAGCCGTCCTCTGTGATGTTTTCAAGGTTCCTGACCTACCACCTTTGCTGGGGAGCCTGTACCTGTGAGGGACTCCCTCTCTGAGCAGCCCTCCTATGCTACATTCCCTGCGACTGGAGCTACCGCCTGGGCCTTGAACCCTCACTCTGCGTGGAAGCCTCTCGCTGTGCGGCCCTCCTCTGCAATGCTCCTGGTTGACTGGGTTCTCAGCTCCAGCAGGGGAGTCTCACTGGGCCACTCTACTCCAGGAAGTTCCCTGTGTTTCGGGACTGCTGCCCCATCCGGGGAGCCCAACCAGTGGGAGAGACTCACCCGGTGGCTCTGAGTTGGTCCCAAGTCTCTCCATAACTCCTCCTCTTAACTCCTGGATCTTGTCAAAGGTCCTCTAGCCTCCTGTAGGTGTCTCAGGAAGGGAGCTGCCCTTCCAATGATGATGGCCACGCCCTCAGGAATCATTCCAAATGCCCGCACCAGCCTATAAAGAAGCCTCTGGCTAGCTCCACATTGCAGGCGGACTGGCTTGTCTGCAGGCTTGCTCCATGATGGCAACAGACCTTGGTGTGGTGGTCAGGCGGAGTTGCTCAGTGATGGTGTCTGCCTTTGGCTTGCTGGTATATTAAAATCACCTAGTGGTTGGGCGGGTTGGCTGCCCGCCGCCTAGCTCTGCAAGGCAGGCGGGTTGGGTGCTCAACAGCTACCTCCGCAATGCAGGCGGCCTGACTCACCTGCCAGCTTGCTCCGCGACTGTGACCGACCAGCAATGGCGCCATCCTAGGTGCAGGGGTCAGGCGGGGTCGCTCCGGCATTTAAATTCTTTAATAGTATGTGGAGCAATATATTTATTTTCTTGAAAAACAAAATAAAGACTAGAATGACTTCAAATTGGTTTTTGTCTTTGGATGTGGTGTCACACTTTGAATTCAGTGAAAAGGATTTATTGAGCAAGGTAGGTTGATTAGGATCAGAATATTCTGATTCTTGATATGACCTTTGGGTTCAGAATGCTCTCTGGGAGGAGGAAGTAGAGGGAGGAGAAAGCATCCCTGCCTAAATGTTCTCCAAAGCAATAAGCAGCTTTCAGCCATCATTACTGGGAAGTTGCTGCTCTTCCTTTTTACCTTAAGACAGTTCCTTGCAGAATAAAATGGAGCCACTGTATATCTACAGAATATTAGATCATATGGTACATCTATTTTTAGGTTTTTGAAGAAACTCTATACCATTCTCCAAATTAAGGAAAACTTGTCAATACCTCATTTTGCAAAGTTCAAAAAAGAACATAACATTTAAGAAAAGAATACTGGGATTTTCCACATATTTAATATACTCTGTATTTTGCATAAAAGTATGTGTCTAACTCTTTGCTCGACAGTGCTATGAACAACTGCTCTCTACTCTCAATGAGTACACAGAAAAGGCAGCAAACCTTATAACCCAACTCAGAGTAAGGTGGATGCCATAAGCAGGGCAGTAGGGCAGATGGGGGCCATTACTGGGGTTAAAGTAATCTAGAGGGCAAAGTCTTAGCAAAGATAGAGGCAAGAATAAATTTGAATAGATTTTGGGTATCTCTGTGGAAAATTTTTTTACCCCCCCCCCAACTTTCTAAAGGGGTATGCACATGAAAGAGAGCACACACACGCACATCCTGACTCACACAAATACCTTTCTTGAACACTCACGATGTACCAGGCATTGAACTAGGCATTGAAGGCATAATGATGACTAAAGCTGTGTCTCATTTGGCTCTTCACATCAGGCACCTCTTAAAATAGCTGGACCTCAAGTGCTTTTTAGCTTCAATTTTCACCACATGCTTCTCTTTTCCTTGCCCAGTCTCTTTTGGGCTTCATTTTCTGGTTTTCTTTTTCCTCATTGCTTCTTTTTACCATTCCCCCACCACCACTTGCTTGTCCTTTTTATGTCAAATCTGTTGAAGAATTAATGAAGAGTCATTATATACAGCTCATCCCTAAAGACATCCCTGAACTGTCCTTCACTGGCTGCAGTCATCGCAGACTGCATTCTACCCTGAAGCCCCTTTCACTTTTTTATTCCTACAGCAGACCACAAGCAACATCGCTGATTTTCTTTTCCATCTTCACTGCTGTTAGCATCAGACATTCCTAGGTACTTACAAGCCCCTTTCCCACCCTTCCTTCTCCTCCCCTCTACCATATTCATTAGTTCTTCATCTCCAACTACCATCTCTTAAGCATACACAATTCTTCTATTTTTCATTGTCAGTGATCTTTCAAGCCATTTCATTCCTGTTATCTAATTATCTCATTTCTAGTCTATTCTCATCCAGGTATCAAACAAGATTTACCTCTGTACAGTGTGTGTATCTAACTATATATCACAAATATATTATACAAATATACATATACATATATATGGTCTATTTTTATTGCCTTGATTTCATCAGATTACATGTTTATATGTGCCTTAAAGTACCTTCAGAGAATTGAGTCCACTCTTCATTATGTGCACTCTTCAAAATTATCAGTGGTACTGAAAATGTTAGAATTATCTCCTTTTGGGTTAGAGATGTATTTAAGAATTTGTTTTATAGCTACCTCAGTTCCTAATTCTGTTTTTCTTGGCCTGATATTAGAATGAGTTTGCATTTCCTGAGTGCACATGAATTGCTGGCAAAGGGAGGGGGGAGCCTGGTGATTGAGAGTGGAGGTGCCTGGATGCAGTCTCTGCAATTGGGGGAGGGGCAAACCAGGGCTCTAAATGACCACAGATAATTCACAAAATAAATGATCCACAGGCTGATAATCAAGCGGTGAATGTGCTTTAAACACTGCGGCAGGCTTCAAGCCATGATGAAGTGTTTTTTGGAGCTGCTCTTTGTCGCAGCTGTGAAGCTGCTTTTCATTATAGAGCAGAGCAGTACTGGAGACTTGCTACTATGCTGAGGCCAATTTTTGAGGGGCCACTAAAAGGACCAATGCATGATATCCAAAGAATGGGATAAGCTCAAGTCTTCTGAAAAACTGATTGAGACTCGGAAGCCCAATGGGAGAGGGATCTTTGAAGAGGGGACTTCTCTGCTGGGCATGTAGCTCAGTGATAGAGTGCTTTCCTAGCAGGGCTGAAGCCCTGGGATCAATTCCCAGTATCCCCCACCTCAAATAGGTCAGGAGCCTTTGGATAATTAACCTATTTACTGTAGACTCCAGTCAGGGACTAGAAGGGTCAGAGATGTGGCTCCAGCCTCATCCATATGGACTAGAATTTGGAGTAGGGCCTTAGGACCAGAGCAGTTCAATGTTAAGTAGGCTATGGAATCAGACAAATAGACCCCCCTCTTATACTCCCTAGATTAACACAGAGCAGTTGGAAGAATTGAGAAAAGAGAAGAGGTATTATGGAAGTGTTGTAACTTAAAGGTTATACAAAAGGTTTGTGTTTAGCCCTAGCACTGATAATGTATGGCTAGTGAGATGATTTTAGATCACTATTTTAGGTGGGGCTAAAGATACAGATATTATTAATTTTTCATCAAATTTAAGATGCGAACATTTCTTTTCTTCGAAGACAGAATAGATCTTGCAATCAATTACTACTTATAATTGTCCTTAGTCATTTTTCCTTTTGATATTTTTGAAATTTGTGTGTAACTTCCATTTGATGTCATCTTAGACTTGAAATGTGCTAAAAGCCTTGCCAGAATAAGTTTTTGATGAGGGCATGACTGAACTTGTAATGACGTAGCTGTGGAAGGGTTAAGTTAGTTAGGGTTACTGTCCTTTTAGAATTTTGACAACTATATCTCACTTTTGGCAGGAAAGGGAGTCAGTGTCAAACCACAAATCTACATGGTTCTCACATGTACTGGTGTGAAATCACAGCTCTCCATCATGGTTCTTAAGACCTACAGGCAATCTATTACATTTATTCCTTTAAATTTTATTGTGTTTCACTTAACTCATCATCCCAATCATTCACACAGCCAAGTCTTGTGCTAGATGGATACAAAGGCAGCCCTGACCTCCATGTATTGTAGGGAGAATAGGCAACAATAAGACTGATATATAAATGTGAAGTTAGAAGTATATGAGTTAAGTGGAAGCACTTAAAAGTGGTACTCAGTCTAAACTTGGATTTGGGAGGGATAAGCCTAGAGAGATAGATTCACTTAGCCTTTTACTAGTTTTCTGATCCCTTATGCCTCATTCTCTATCATTAAAATAGTGATAATAATAGCACCTACCATAAAATTTTAAGGATAAAATGAAATAATGCAAGTGGAGCTTTTATAACACTTTCTGTGGCATGGTAAGGGTAACATAAGTGTTAAATGAGTCTTCCGCAGCTTAGCTTGAGTGTTTGAGCAGCTTCTTAAAAGATTAGAAGAATTACTTTAAAAGGGAAGGATAAAACCTTTCAAGAGGTAGGGATAGAAAGAACATGATACATTTTGAAAAGTGAAAGTTTAGTAGAACAGAGCATAGATTGTGTATTGGCAATGACAGAGAAAGAGGTGACAAGGAGGGTGTCAGCACATGGGAGTAAACCTTGTATGTCATGGTAATAAGTTTGGATTAGACCCTGAAAAAGCAGAGTAGCTTTTGAAGAATTTTAGGCCATAGTAATTCACTCTTCAACTTGTGAGGTAATTACTATCTTTTTTTTTTTTGTACTGGGGAGTGAATCCAGGGGCACTTAACCACTGAGCCATATCCCTGGTCCTTTTTTATATTTTACTTTGAGACAGGTCTCACTAAGTTGCTGAGGCTGATTTTGAACTTGTGGATCCTCCTGCCTCAGCCTCCTGAGCCACTGGGATTACAGGCATGTGCCACCACACCCAGCTGCTATCTTGTTTTATAAATGAGGAAATGGTGCACTGAAAAATCAAATAATGAACTGAACTTGAATTTTAATCTAGGCTCCAGAATGTACATGCTTAACCATATCTTCCCAATTATCTAAAGATACAGGTAAAAAGTCAGGTTTGAGTGGAAAAATTATAGGCCTAGTTTTTGACATGTTAAGTGTACAATACATGTGGCATATACAAGTACTTATATCCTGGGGCAATTGGGTATATGAATGGAGAGTTTGACAGAAAGATCTGAGTTTCATATTTAGATATGAGAGTAAATCATTATAGGATATAGAATTAAAATTTGTAAATCTGATGGAGAAACCAGAGAACCTCAAAATATATCTGAGGAATAAGGAGCCCCAAATGTTGACTAAGAACCAACAGCAAGAGATAAGGAAGAACTACAGAGAGTGGGTTAACAATATGAAGAGAATTTCAAGAAAGAAGGAATACTCAACAAAATCAAATATTGCAGGGAGGTAAAATAAGTTTAAGATATAAATTATCATTTAGGATTACGGAACTTCTTCCAGGAAGTTAGAGTAGACATACTCTTTCCTGTTCTATTCATGAATACAGCTCAAACCCTGGTAGTTATATTTTAAGAAACACACAAAAATAAGACAACTGAAAGGTTTTGGGAGAAAAGTAGACCAGGGCTGGAGATCTCCGGCTCCAAGGAATGACACAGAGGTAAGTCCCCTTAGTTGACTTTGTGCCTCATGTATTCAAGACTGAGTACTTGAAAAGTCAGAAACAGAGAAACACCAAAAGTGCAGACATATAAAAAAAGACCCAAGAAAAGCCTGTTTTCCCTAGATGAAGGATAAGGAAAGGGGGAAAGTAGCAAGACAAAAAAATTCTAACCAAATATCACAGAAAAAACTCTGTCCCTTTCCCACTATTGTCAGCAGAGATCAAGTGTGGAGGCTAGAGTTCCACCTTAGTCAGGGCTATAACAAGGTATACCAACCCCATATCACTTCCTGCCATAGTGGTGTTAAAGAATGCTGAGTGCGGAGCTGAGATTTTCATCCTCACCTGGATATAATGATATTCCTTCCATGATATCACATAGAAACCACATGGAAATCTAGAACGTTCACTGTCACCTACACCAATGAGGAACTCCATCCACTGCTTGCTAAGGTGAAGTCAGAAAAAACCTTGTGTGAACATGGGACTTTCAGTGATACTCCCTCTGAGTAGCAATGTAGTCTCATGGGGAAACTTGACTTTAATATAAGTGTGGGAGTAATGAAGCAGCACGTACCTTTCCCATGCCAGAGCAGTGTCAGAGGAGGCCTGCTAAAATGAGAGATCTAAAAGATACAGAATCTCATAAGAAAATACCCACATGTTCAGGTTTCAATAGAAAAATAACTCATCATGCCAAGAACCAAGATGATCTCTATTGGAATGACAAAAGACAATCAGCAGATATCAATGTCAAAATGACAAGAATTCAAATTAAAATGTTAAGATTTTGCCAGGCATAGTGGCACACACTATGTAATCCCAGCAGCTCAGGAGGCTGAGGCAGGAGAATGTCAAGTTTGAAATCAGCCTCAGTAATTTAGAGAGACCATGAACAAGTCAGTGGGACTCTGTCTCTAAAGAAAATATTTAAAACAGCTGGTGGTGTGGCTCAGTGGTTAATCACTCCTGAGTTCAATCCCCAGCGTCAAAAAAAAAAAAAAAGAATTATCTTAAAATAAAAAATAAAGCTACTACCCTAAACATGTTTCAATGAGCAATTACAAACATGCTTGAAACAAGTGAAAAAATGGAAAATTTCAGCAAAGAAATTCTCAGGAAAGAAACAGACGACAAAGTAGAATGAAGTGAAAAATTTAAAACTGAAAAGACAAAATATAAATACTGAAGGTATGAGCTCAATAGCAGAATGGAGAGAAGAAAAAAAACAATCAGTGAACTTGAAAATGGAACAACAGAAACCATCCAATGTAAATATTAAACTGAAAAAATACACCTCAGGGATTTGTGGGACAATAATGAAAAGTCTAACCTTTGTGGGACTAGAGTTACAGGAGAGTGAAAAAGATGGGACTAGAAAGTATTTAGAGAAAAATGGCTTAAATTTCAATGTTTGATAAAATTTGATTCAGGATGCTAGAGATTCAAAATGCGAAGTGATCCGAAAACACAATAAAAGTTCATGTCAAGTCATATCATAGTCTTGAAAACTAATGAAAAAGAAAATCTTGAAATCAGTTTTAGAAACATGATGCATGTTCTATAAAGTGACAGTGAATTTTCCATCAGAAACCATGGTGACCAGAAGAAAGTAGTACAAGATTTTTTTCACCATCTGAAAGAAAATAACACCCAAATCAGAATTCTCCATCCATTTAAAATATCATACAGATATTATGTGGAAATAAGGACATTTTCTGAGGAAAGAAACTAAGAATTTGTGGCTAGCAGATCTATTTACCTTAAAAATGACTAAAGGGATTTCTGAAAGCAAAGTAGTCTTGGAACATTAGGAAGGAAGGAAGAACAGTAGTTCATACAATAGACTTTTTTGGGTGAACTGTCTCCCCAAAATTCACATGTTCAAACTCTAACCCCCAGTACCTCAGAATGAGACTATATTTGGGTATTGGGCCTTCAAAGAAGTAATTAAGATAAAATGAGGTTAAATGGGTGGGCCTTAATTCAATATGAGTGGCATTCTTATAAAAAGAGATTAGGATATATATTGGTGCTCACACAATGGAAAGACCATGTGAAGAAACAGCAAGAAAGCAGTCACTTATAAGTCAAGGAGATAAGCATCAGAAGAACCCAAACTTGTCAACAACTTGCTCTTTGACTTCCAGCCTTCAGAACCATAAGAAAATGAATTTCTGTTGCTTAAGCCACCAGGCTGTGGCATTTTGTTCCAGCACCTCCACGTGACTAATACACTTTCTTTTGCCCTGTGATTTTTATATATTATGTTTAATGATTGAAGTAAAGATAATAATGCTTCAATTGTTCTCAGTAGACATAAAGGAACTATTTAAGACAATTATATTATAAATTGGAGATAGCAAAAGGACATAAAGGGAGTTAAGGATTCTATGTTTTACTCTACATGGAAAAATGTTGCCACAAGTAGAATGTGAAACATGTTATATATGTGTATATATGTAATTATTATATATGCGATATAAAGTTGTAGAAGTATAGTGGAGCATTAAGGACAGTTACTAAAATGTTACAAAAAGGAGTAAACAAAAAACTAAACTAAGTTAATAATGCTTAATTAGTCCTCCTGGGGAAAAAAAACCAAGAGAACTGAAAAACTGAACATAAAACTGGTTTTGTTAAAAATAAATTGATAGGTTTGAGCCCTAATGTATCAGTGATTACATTTACTGAAAATCATCTAAATACACAAATTCAAAGAGAGATCTGTAGGGTGATTTTTTTAAAAAAAGAATGACATAACTAAATTCTATCTACGAGAAATTCTCTTCAAATATAATGATGTATATAGCTTGAAAGTTAAAGGATAGGAAAAGATATACCATACAAACATTAATTTATAAGAAAGAAAGAAAGTGGAAATGATTATGATGATTTTACATAAAGTAGACTTTAGAACAAAGAAAATCACCAGGGTCAGAGAGGAGTGTTACATGATAAATGTGTAAACCCTTCAAGAAGACACAGCAATCCCAAATGTGTTAGAATAAACCAATGAAGCCACAAAATCATGAAGCAAAAATTGGTTGAAGTAGAAAGAGAAATAAAACTAGAATCATAGTTGGAGATCAACATACTTTTGTTGTTCCAATAATTGATAAAAGTACTAGATGGAATATCATCAAGGATACAAAAAAAATGAAGCACACCTTTGTTTTCATATCAATGTCACCCAAATTCATATGTTGGGACCTAATTCCTACAGCAGTAACATTAAGAAGTGAAGATTTTGGGAGATGATTAGGTTATGAGGGTTTTGTTCTCAGAAGTGGGATTAGTGCCCTGATAAAAGTGGCCCGAGTGAGATTTTTTTTGCCCCTTCTTCCACATAAGGGCACATCTGGAAGGTACCATCTGTGAGGCAGAAAGTTAGCCCTCCCCAGACACTAAATCTACTGATAGTTTGGTGATAGACTACCCAGTCTTTGGAACTGTGAGCAATACATTTCTGTTGTTTGTAAGTTACCCAATCAAAGGTATTTTTTATAGTATTTCAGAGTAGGATGACATCAATCCACTGAATCTAATTGACATTTATAGAGCACTTCATCCCAAAATATCAGAATTCACATTCTTTTTAAGTACTCAAAACATAAACCAAGATAACATATCCTGAGCCATAAAACAAACTTAAAACAAATTTAAAAGAAGTGAAATCACACAGATTATGTTCTTTGACAGTAGTAGAATCAAACTAGAAATGCATACTAGAAAAGCAAGTGAGGTTTATTCTAGGGATGCAAGGCTACTTCAATATTTTAACCAATACCATCTATCAAATTAAGAGGGTAAAGGACAAAAATCACATGATCATACCAATTGATGCAGAAAAGCGTTTAGAAAATTCAACACCATTCATGATAAAACTATCAACAAAACAAGATTAGCAGGAGATGTCATGAAGTTGCTAAATAACATACACAGAAACCCTACAGCTAATGTCTTTAATGGTGAAAGACTGAAAGGAGGAAAGAATATCCATTCTCATCACTGCTATTCAATACAGTATTGGAAGTTTCAGACAGTTCAGTAGGGAAATAAAAGGCATACAGATAGTAAAGGAAAATATATAACTATCTCTATTTGCAGATTATCTATGAGAAACATCCCATAGAAACTACAAAAAAAAAGAAATCCTAGAATGAATGAGTGAATTTAGCAAGGTCTCAGGATGTGAGATTAACTACAAAAATAAATTGTGTTTGTATATACTAACGATGAAGACATAAGTACTAAAATTTAAAATACAAGACTATAATCACTCAAAAAAGAAAATTAAACACAAAGATGTAATTCTAAAAAACATATATAAAACTTTATATTGAAAAAATATTTAAGTAAACTGAGAGACATACTGTGTTCATGAATTGGAAGATTTCAACATAAGGGTAATAATTCTCTCCGAAGTGTTTTATGTTTTTAAAGAAATCCTTATACAAATCCCAGCAAGATTGTTTGTAGTCATAGACAAATTTATTGTGAAATACAAACAGAAAGGCACAGGATCTAGAATAATTAAGGCAATCTTTGCTTCTTAAGGACTCCAAACTGAAAACAACCAAGATTTCATGTTAGGTGAATAGATAAACTGTCATGCATTCATATCATGGAATAACATACAGCATTGAAAATGAATTAACTATTGATACTTGCAACAACTTGGACGGACTCAAGGGAATTACACTTAGTGAAAAAAGTCAATCTCAAAAGGTCACATACTCTATTTATATAATATTCTCAAAATCACAAAAATGATAGAGATAGAAATCAGTTTACTGGTTACCAAGTGTTAGGAATAACAAGGGTGGGGTTTGTGAGTGAAATTATAAAACAGTAGCATGAGTGAGGTCTTTAGGGTGATGTACAGTCCAATATTTTGATTGTAGTGGTTGTTGCAGGAATTAATGTATGTGATAAATGGACATAAAACTGTCTACATACACTATGCTAATGTTAATTTCCTGTTTTGATATTGTACTATAATTACATATGATGTAATCATTTGGGGAAAGTGAGCAAGGTATGCATGGGACCTGCCTGTATGATCTTTGCAATTTCCTGAGAATTTGTAATTGTTTCAAAATAAAAAGTTAAATAAAACTTGAAAACAATGACTTTGTGTCTGAATAGTTATTGAAGTTCTTTGAAAGGGTCATGCCATTATTATCCTATGAGAATATATAATTACATGATCTATGTAACTCTATATCATGTACAACCAGATGAATGAGAAGTTATACACCATTTATGTATGATGTGTCAAAATGCACTGTCATGTATAACTAATTAGAACAAATAAAAATATATTAAAAGAATGAAAGGGTCATGTCAGTGGAGAGAGAGATGTTGAAGATACAGAAAAGAAAATATAGAAGAATTAGTTTGTTGTAGCAGAAGGCATGGATCATGAATACAGGAAGAGGGATAATTGTTATTTAGAAGGGGTCACCTCTTTTCTGCTAAGGCATGAGGGATCAGGTTAGGGTAGTTGTAGGGACAGATAAGCTTCTAGGTATAGGAGGACTGTTGGGAGAGGTCTTGACCTGAAAACCTCTGCTTTCTTAGTGTTTGAGGAGGGAAGGTCATCTACTGAATATGGGAGATATGGCAGGTAGAGGTCTTGAGGTGCATGGTGAGAGTTTCAAATAGCCAATAAGGGAATTAATAGAGGAACCTGATTAAGTTTATATGGGATGATAACCTGGCCTCTTGAATATCTATCAAGTTAAAGTTTGAGATTGAGATTTTATAGTAGTCATTATCCACATACTTATGTGATTTTTCTCCAGTCACACTCAGCCTGGGATATGTGAGGAAAGGCCAGATGATCCATGTTAGAGTTTGGTTGTGAGGTTGCAGTGGAGGGACAAAATATAAAAGGAAATACCAGAGAGAGGAGAGTGAAGAGGTAAAGTTATTAGTCAGGAGTTCTACACTGGTCAAAGAAAGCAATTTAAGGTCTCTGCGAGATGGAATAATAGGTGTCCTAGGAGTAGGGAGTGAGTCAGAAGGGTAGGAAGGTGTGATCAAACAGTAGGATGTTCAAGTTCAGTGTTTCGGAAATGGTGCAATTCCAAGTACCAACAAAGTCCAGGATGGGGCTACAGTTGAAGCATAAAAGAGAAAGTCACTGAAATGAAAGAGCTCTAGGAACTATATGACCAGCTGCTGAATAGGTTTTTGACCAGTAAGTCCCCCAAGGATGGCAAGAGGCTTGGGTGAGAGAGGGAGAAATTGGTGATAGGTTCCATAGATTTAAAGAATGTGCAAGAATGACCAGGGGGCTTTGACAGGTACTGGCCATCTGCTGAAAATATGAACTTCAAAAGAAAAGGGTTTTACACAAGGAGTAAGTTTTTGAAAGCAAATGTGGAGAACTAGTAAGATATATAGTACTGTCACCTGATTATGCCACTCCAGAAAGGACTTAAATAGTAGAGTCCTTAGGTTAGATTCATTTGTGTATTTGTTCATTCAGTCAACAAATAATTAAATATGGGGGACATATACCCCAATTGGCAGATTTATGCTTGTTTTGCTGAGATATTATTCAAAATGCCTCCATTGCTCTCAAAATCTCCAGTATTGGTGATAAATTACAGAGCACTTATGACTTGGTTGAGAGAAAAGATCTTTGTGGCTCCTTATTCTGATTTCCATCATATTTGATATTCTGTGATATGCATGTTTGGGGATGCTCATTAATCTTGTGGGGGAATCCATCAAATTCTATGATCATTCTTACTAATTTATCCAGTTGTCAAGGTAAATGGCAGGAGCGACCTGTCTAGCATTCAAATATTCCCTACTTAGTGTATTTCTATGAGTTAGTAATTCCATAAATAGAAAAATGGAGTAAAACTGCCTTACCTAACACTTGATGAGCTCTACCTTGTTTCCTTTCTTTGTAAAGAAAGATGTTTTCAAATAATACATTTAGAAATATGGGCCTAGATTAACTTCAAAAACATTGGTTAATAGTTTTAAAAAACATTCTTTTTTCATGTTTGGAAGTCAAATTTGTATTTGCCAATTTCTAGTGTTTTGGACTCTCTCCCAGTCTTGGTTCCCATTTATCCCTCCCCAGAAAAAAACTTTGTTTCCCCCTTATCTTCTTGTAATGCATTTAATATTTGCAACGGCAACTTAAATGGCTACCACATTTTGCTCTCTTGCTTTTAGGACTTTGCACATGCTATTCCCTTTGCCAGGAATATCCTTCTTTCTTCTTCACTCTGTCTTACTAGTTCCTACTTGTCCTTTCATCCTTATCTTAGCTGTCATCTTCTCTCAAAAGACTTTTTAGCTTCCAGAGGGAATAGAAGTGTCCCCTTCTCTATGCTTTTATAGTGTCATATATTTTTTTCCATGATAACCTTATATAGCTGATTCTGTACTTATTCTGTAATTCTTTCACCAGATTCTGAAGTCTACAAAGCCAGAGACTGCATCTTGGTAATGGTTGTATATCCAACACCTTGTATTGTGCTAGCTATATAGCAGGCATCCAATAAATATATGTTGAATGAATGAATGATCCTAATTTCTAATTCAAGTTGTTTAAGATATTGTTTTGCAATTATGAACATACAAAGGGGATCATGGACTGATGATTTTAAACAAAGACTGACTTGGAAAATTGTCTTTTTGGTGACCAAATTCACTTAAACTGGAGTGTTTTCCACACTAATACAAAGATCACCTTTGATAAAGAAAATTAAACATTATGCCTCCTATTTCAGTCAGTTTTTTCACTGCCATGACTAAGGGACTGGATCAGAACACTTGTAGAGGAAGAAAAGTTTATTTGGGGGCTCACAGTTTCAGAGGTCTTAGTCCATAGATGACCGGCTCCATTCCTCAGGGCTTGAGGTGAGGCTGAACATCATGGTGGAATAGTGTGGCACAGGGAAGCAGCTCACATGATGATCTGGAAGCAGGGAGAGAGACTCCATTCACCAGATACAAATATATACCCCATAGCTATGCCCCAGTGAGTCACTTCCTCCACCCACACCCTACCTGCCTCCAGTTACCACTCAGTTAATCCCTATCAGGGGATTAATTCACTGATTGGGTTAAGACTCTCACAACCCAATAATTTCTCCTCTGAACCTTCTTGCTTTGTCTCACACGTCAGCTTTTTGGGGACACCTCACATCCAAACCATAACACCACCCTTCCACCTCTCACTACCTCACACAGGTGAGATGCATAGAAGCATCTCAAGAATTACATATAAATTCATAAATAGTGTTGGAGTACCATTTTGGCTGCATGTGATTTGATGCTGCATCAATTTAATTAAATCAAATAATGAGATGAAGAGCCCAAGTTTCTTTTCATGATGCCCCAAACTTTCTTACGGGCATGTCCCACTTTTGTTTATTATGCATTTCAAGATCTCTCCACTTTCTGAATCTTGGAGATGGAAGTGGGGGTGGGGGATTGCAATTGGCTCTAGTGTCTCTTTGTCCCAATTTTCCTCAGTTCTGAACCTACACAGAAGGCACCAGGGTTTAATGGTTTGGATATGAACATGGAGTCCTAGCAGAAGAGCATGGGTTCCATAATAATTTACTGGACAAATGCATCTCTTTTTTGAACTGCAGTGTCTTTATCTGTCAAGGAGAGGGTTCAATTAGGTGATACTTTAGTTCTAAAATTTATCTGACTCTCTTCTTTGTAGTTTTATTTCTAACCCTACAATATGCAGCTGTCCCTGAGGCCTCCAACTTACATAAAATTTCTGTCACGCCTCAGATTTGAATCATAGCAAATAGATCCCTGGGAAGCATCCCAATGTATGAATTATTAATGTTCCCACCACACAGTCTCTGTGTGAATATTTACTTATATCACAGGGTATCTAATCCTGACAACAAATCATCATTTGAATGGTTTACTGATGTTTTCTCTTCCCCTCAGTAATTCTGCATGTGTCTTCCTTTCACCTTGAGGATTGTGTAATTCTGTATTCCCCCGCAAGACTCTTGCACTGAACAGTAAAGAGAATGTCAACATCTGAATCCCATCTTTAATGTTTTTCCCCATTCTTTTAAAGATTGCTGCACCCATCCCCCATTCTGTATAACCTTCCACCCCAACCACTTAAAGTCATTTCTGTATCCAGGAGCTTATGATTTGAACTCCTTACTCCATAGCTCCAGCGACTGTAACCACAGTGCTGTTCAATGAGGGTTTTTGTTTTGTTTTTGTGCATTATTATTATTATTATTTTTGGCATCATGGGTTGAACCCAGAGGCACTTAACCACTGAGCCATATCTTCAGTCCTTTTTATTTATTTTTTATTTTGAGACAGGGTTCCACTAAGTTACTGAGGCTGGCTTTGAAATTTCAAACCTCCTGCCTCCAATGAGGTTCTTAATGTGCTCACGTATCTAGTTATTTCCCAAAGGAAAAAACCTATTCAGATATCTCAGCCCTGTACTATGGGGCTTGATCTGCAACTGTTAGATGCTTCATCTTCTCTCTGGTCTTGGTTATCCAGTACTCCACTCATTCTTAATATTTCATATGAACCTCTTATCTCCTCTCCCCTCCCCTTCCTTTTCCCTCTCATTTCCAACAACAGTTGCAGTAGACTTTGTTGCAGTCAACAATTTTCTCTGCCTACAGGGTAAATGAGCCCTTTATTCCCTCAGAAATCCTCTGAATTAAATGCCCTTTACCATCTCCATTGGGAGTGAATGGGTACCACCACATTGATTTAATCAAAGGTGTAATAAAGTCAAACTGCAGAGACACCTTGAGTGTTAACTCTGTGGTTTGTTACAAATAACTCTCTGGACTGCCTTCCAAATTGGAAACTTGCAGGGGGTGTCATGTAGATGTTTAATTTCATGTGCACGATAGTATTGGGGATGCCCTTTCAATTGCTGTGTGTCTTTCTGTAGGCAAATGTGTCTCAACCATCTCAGTGGAGGTTCTGTCATGATAAATCAATTCCAAATAGTAGGGAAACCTGAGTTGGATGTCACTGAGTGGCATGTCAGTGAGGTACTGCCACATCAGACAGAAGTCCCCTTAGGACATACAATCTGGACCAGATCTGTAATAAAGAATCTTATCTGTTCCATTAAAAACAACTACAAAGCTGGGTGTATTGGTGCACACCTGTAATCCCAGTGGCTTGGAAGCCTGAGGCAGAAAGATTTCAAGTTCAAAGCCAGCTTCAGCAATTTAGCAAGACCCTCAGCAACTTAGTGAAATCCTATCTCTAAATAAAAAGGACTGGGAATGTAGTTCAGTGGTTAAGCACCCTTGGGTTCAAACTAATACAAAAAAAAAAACTAACAAACATTACTGAAACACATTCACCAAGGTAATGTTGTGACTATTGATGACATTTATATTTTATTAAAAAATATAAATAAGAATGTAAGTTGTACATTATGACCGAAGAGGAGACACTGATTTTGACAACCCATATCAGAATAATTCAACAGGTCTGATGCTTGAAGGACTGCGAGTTTTCATGGTGTTTGCTTTGGTCCAGAAATAGAAAATGTCATGCCTTTGCACCTCCAGCCTACCCCCACTAACAAAAAGAAATGTTAGATTTAAATAAATTCAAACTTCTTTAGCCAGAAGTCCTTGTTCATCATGGTCAGCCTAGTAAGACTCCTGGTTTCTCAGCCTGAGATTTATTTTCTTTGAGACTCAGCAACTCACTTCTAAAACTTCCACACTGAGTGCAGGCTTAAACCATATCAGCCCAGGAAATCTGGGGGATGGCTACCAATCTGCCAATTCCTTCCCATTCTTGCAATGTATACTAGAAAAACCCATTTTGTATAGTTATCCTTATATGTGGCTGCAGTTTGACAGTGGGATTCTGAAAATCACAGTTCTATCTTGGGATAGTATTAAAGGGAGACACTGAGTTGTGATCCTTGAAGGAGACACCCCTATCACTAGTTAATTCTTTGGCATCATTCTGAGCCTTGGCACTCATTCTGGGTGGTAAATAGGACCAACTAAAAAAAATGTAAGGTTCTAGGACCAGTGTGTGTGTGTGTGTGTGTGTGTGTGTGTGTGTGTGTATAAGATAGAATTGTGGGTTAGTTAGAGGGGTATCTTCTAAAAAGAAAGAAAATTCTCTTGTTTGATCTAGGAATAGAAATTCATGAGTTCTATGTTCCATTAGCTGCCGCACATCCACCTTTCTGACCTCAGGATAAAGCAGAGGAAGAAGAGAGGCAGCAAGAAATGCTGATTTCCTCTGCTGAACCCAGATCTCATTTCCTCCTCTTTATTTCACCTACCCCAGTCAGTTACCTTCACAGGAAGTTTGTGCTGATGGCCTGGTGGAAGTAGGGCTGCAAATATCTCCTTCTAGCTAACTAGGCTTACATGGTGGAAGCAGCCTAGAGGACATAGTTTAAGACCCATGATTTGTATTTAAATTCTGCTTCTAAAGTTTTTGGGTTTTTTTGTTTTGTTTTGTTTTTGTTTCTGTTTTTGCTGTGTGATCTAGGGCAGAACATTTAATTTCCTTGTATCATATTTTCACTATTTGTAATGATAATAACAATATCTATCTCATTGGAGGTGTTGAGAGGATTAAATAACTTCATAAACCTAATACCCTAAGGAACATACTTGGTTCATACTAATTTCTGTGTGAAAGTTTGCCACCGATTATGGAGCACTGGAACTGAAGTCAAACTGATATTCACCATTTTTAAGTCCCTTCTCCTTCCTGTTATTTATATTATTACCATAAAGTGGAAGAAAATACTCATATTATTCCTCTGGGGTTTAAAATGAAGTAACATACATAGAACATCTGGCACTTAGCAAACATTCAATACCTGGGGATTCTTTTTTATTCCCCCATCTTTTACTTCTTTCCTGTACTCCCTGCCCTGGCAAACCCCATGCCCTTAAGCCTCAAGATCCTGTCTCTAACTTGCTTTCACTAAGAATCCTATAATCAAGTGATCTCTGCCAAGTCTATTTCATTTCCATTATTTATTTAGGTAATCGTATTATTACTACCATTTATTATGCATTCACTTATTGAAATGGTACTGCAGTGGCTGCTGAATGGGGCTATGCCACCTTCTCTGAAAAACCTTCTTTGATGCCCTCCCCCTTCCCTCCACCCTCCACAGTCAGTTCTTTTCTCTATGTTTCCATAGCATGCTATACACACTTTCACCTCTATTATAGTTTGTTGAATGAACAAGTGATGAAAGAAAGACAGAAAGACAAAAAAGAAGCTTATCTCAGGTTCCAGAATATGCAGACATCACCCTGCCACTAATGACTAATGGGATTGATGATGGCTCTGCACTACCTTGACTAATTTCATCCATAAACATGATTCATGTTTGTTTCTGTTTGATTTTCAAGGTGAAATTGTGGATTAAGTTGGAAGCTGATTCTTAATAAATAGATATTTATGATACCTGTTTCTTGCCAAGTCCTATGATATTAGGTATGCTAGAACTATAAAGATAAATAAGACACAGTTGTTCCCCTCAATTAGTTCAGAATAAAACTGGGGAGCTGAGAAAAATATGTGAATAAGTGTATAAGAACCCCAGTCAGTAGAGTATAGTGGGCCAGAGTGTGGTCTTGGGGATCATGTGACCTGAATTGGAACTCTGTCTCTTTCATATACCAGACATGAGCAAAATTATTTAGTTTTTTAAGACTCAGTTTCCTCATCTACAAAATGAGGCAGTCAAAAACATAATTGGATCTGGGCTTCTTAGGAAGAATAAAAGAGACCAAGCATGTAATTGCATAGCATGCTGCCTAGGTCCACTAGGGTAGTCAATAAATATTAGTCACTGATGGTAGCATCAAATTGTGGCATCAACTCTGAAAATTGCAGAGTAGAGATGCAATGAGATCAGTATGGGCTAGAGAGGAAGTTAGTGGAGCTCCCTGGTGTGAAGTGAAATTTTATTTAAGTTATTACTCTTAATGAGAGTTGTAAATAAAGGGGAAATAATACTGCAAGAGATAGTGTATGTAAAGGTGTGTTGGAGTAGGTAAATTTGAGACCCAGTGAATATACTAGTTTGAAGAAGATACTTCATGCAAGGGGGAATTAGGCATTAAGAGAATGGAAAGCCAGGGATGGTGGCACACACCTGTAATCCCAGTGGCTGGGGAGGCTGAGGTAGGAGGATTGCAAGTTCAAAGCCAGCCTCAGAACCTTAGCAAGACCCTGTCTCTAAATAGAAAATAGAAAGGACTGGGAATGTGGCTCTGTAGTTAAGTGCCCCAGCATTCAATCCTTGGTTAAAAAAATAAATAAATAAAAAAGAAGAGGGGAGGATGAAACTGTAGGAAAAAATACATTAAAATTGTACAACTGTGCTCACTGGATCCACAACTGTTAGCTACAAGATTATAGACATTACTTAACATTTTTTGTATTCTGATTTCCTCACACTTAGAAATTGTCCCTGGCTTTCTTTAATCTTGCTGCAGTCTCACCAAGACTTTCTAGAAGGCACTATTTTTAAAGATTTTTTTCTGAATGCACCTATTTAACTCTTACAATGACCTTATCATGAAGGTGCTACAAATTTATGTTATTTTCATGAATGGAAAAACTGAGACAGTAAGTTACATAACTTAATGAATGCAGCACAGACAGTAAGTGATAGAGGCATGATTATTTGGACCCAAGTAGTATTTTTTCTTAGTTTTGAAGCCCAGGGCAAAGCAAGAAAGATGCAATGTGTTGAAAGAGAAAAGCTTAAAAACAATAGTTATTTGATCTTAACTTGAGACATAGCGTATTTAGCTATTACAACTGATTATCTTGCCCATTAGCTAAATGAATAATAATAATAATTACCCTTTATGGGGCATCAAGGTTTTATGAGCTGGGCACTGTTTCATGTCCCCTATAAACATATTTTCTTGTCACTGTAATTCCTGGAGATAGGTAATGTTATTCTTCCCACTTTACAGAAGAAAACTTTGAGGCACAGAAAGAACTCATTTTCCCAAGGTTCACATGGCAGAACTGATATTGGAATTGGGTATCCTAGTTCCAGATACTGCTAATTTAGCCATGTGGTTGGAGAGTTAACCAAAGATTGCTTGGACTTTGGGGATAACTTACCTTTGAAAAAGAAAACAAAACCTATCTGAAAGATGACAAAACTGGTCTCTTCTAATGTATGGTTGCTCTGGTTTTGTGGTCCATTCCCCTTCTCTGATTGATTACATGTCTGACATTTCCTTGTCTATATACTTGGGAGCATTTTAATATGTGCCTCACCTGTCAGAACAGGCTTATAGAAGACTGGCACATGGGAGGGGGGGTCATCTTTACAGGAGTTTGGATGCTATAAAGAATCAATTCACACTGCCAAGATAGAAACCCTGCCAGTCACCTTTTCCAAACCCACACATTGGTGCCATTGTAAATGGGACTGATAGATTGAAAGCTTAGAAAGATGTATATTGTCATGTTTGGTTCTTTCCCTATTGTAACTGCCTGTCAGCTCTATAACAGCAGCCTGGTAATACTCAGTTGATGTCTTATCTTTACAAAAAGGAAGAAAAGATCCATGGTCTCTCCTCTTATTGTTGGAATAATTCAGAATAATAGTTAGGGTAGTTTGAAGTTCATATTCACCCATGATTCTCAAGGCCTGGTTATTTGCATTTAATACTTATTATTCTCATATTCTGTTTAAGAAGCTCAAAAAGGCATACAACCCATGTAATAGCAAGCAAACAAACAAAAACTTATATTTGTTAACTGGCAACATCAGGAAAGCTGAAAACTCTTTTAGTCCATTTTGTATTTGGTCTCTGATGTTTGATCCATACTCAGGGCTCTCAGATCATGATTAAATGAATTCTCGAGGACCCTCTTTCAACAATGTAAATTATGAACCTGACTTTAAAGTCGTGCATTGGTTTCATTTGTTTCCAGAAAATTATTTTAGTTATGAAGTAAATTGCTATTTGGATCCATGCAGCAGAAGCTATAGTTCTTTAACTATATTAGGTAATACATCTCTATTCTATTTCTCTAATAGACTAATTTGTTCATCTGTGGGGAAAAAACAGTATTCTTAGTCATCTGAGAGCACTCAACAATTATTTCTGAAGCAGTCATTACAGTTTCATTTCTTTTTTCCCATGACTTCCAATATTTCTGGGAGAAGGAGTGAAAAAGTATAGGAAAGCACTGATCACCAGCAAAAATAAAGACAAAGCTTCAGAAACATTACCCTAAATGGGGCCCAATCCATAAGTTTTGACAACCATTAAGTCCCTCTTGGAGAAAAAAGGGAAACAGCATCTTTCCTTGAGCAGTTTACACTCTATGGTAGTTGGAAGGGTCAGACTAATCCATATAAGAGCAACTTATAAGTCAGTGTTTGGTAATTCTGGGAGGAAGATAAAAGAAGTTGAGACATTTTCACACCCAAACATCATGGACCCTTGGAAGAACCTCAAGATGTGTTCCCATTAACATAAAAATTCAAAAGAATCTCTAGTACCTATGTAAGGTGATGTGTATGTTAATTAGCTTGATTGTGGTAATAACTTCACAAAATATATGTGCATTAAAATACCATTGTAGAACATCTTCAACGTATATGATGTGTTCTATTTTTAAAAATTTAACTGATGCACAAAAATCATAGATATTTATAGGGTACAGTGTGATGCTTTAATATATGTATTGCATAATGTTAAAATCAGGGTTTTACAATTTTTATTTGTCAGTTATACCCCAATAAAGCTTGAAGAAAAGAATCTCTAAGAAATAGTAAATCTGCCAACACTTATGCCCCATACAGATTGCTCCAGTTAGCTCACTAATTCTTCAATGATCATTTTTCAATGATCTTTCAAATTGTCCTATTACAAGGTATAGACAGTTTTGGTTAGGTTCTGGAATAATTCATTTCTTTCCACCAAATATTTTTTGAGTGCCAATTATATTCCAAAGTGCTATTCTAGGCATTAGAGATACAGCACTAAACAAAACAAATCAAAATCCCTGCTCTCATGAAACTTATATTCCACTGGGGCTATGTTAAGAATCCTCACCATCACTTTATTGTAGCTCTTTGTTCAAGGGTGCATACCACAAACATCTGCTCAAAGAGGAGATGTTAAAGCTGAAACCTGAACAATGTAAGGAAGTGAGCTTGCAGAAGAGTTTTCTAGGCAGGATGAAAAGCAAGTATGAGTCTCTGCACAGGAGTACTCACAGAGTGGGTTAGTGAAACAGTAAGGAAGCTAGTATGTCTGGAAGTGAAAGGGAGCAAGGAGACTGGATTACTATTTCTATTGAGCACCCATTGTATATTTTTCACTGTCCTAAGCACCAGGGATACAAAGCAAATCCAGCCCCTGTCCTCCTGAAGCTGACAGTCTAATAATGGAGATAGACATTATTTTTTTAAAAATCATGTAGGCACTCCAATGGTTCAAGATTAAAAGTGCTAGGAAGGAAAACTTGCACATATCATGAAAGAATAATATGAGGGTCTAATTCAGATCAGTAGATCAAGGAAGGCTTCTCAGAGTGAACTGAATACTGAATGAGGAATGAGCTAAACATGTTAAGCAGATTGAAGGAAAGGAAGAAAATTCCAGGCTGAGGGAACACTATGTTGAAAGTTCCCTGTAGCAATAGGAAACATGGAAAGGAGGAAGGTCTGAAATAAAGATAGCATGGCTGAGTGTAGAGACTAGTGTGTGCACATTTTAAGGTGGGATTGGAGATACAGTGGGAAACAAAGTATGAAAGGTCATGTTAAGAAGTTTTGTTTTCTAAAAGCAATGGGAAAACACTAAAGAGTTTTAGGCACATGTAACACAATCCAGTTGGCTTTCTGGAAAGGTCACTCTGCCTGTAGTGTGAAGTGGGTTGAATGACGATGGCAGATATTCATGAGATAATATTAAAGTAGTCCAGGTGACAGATGTTTTGTGGTTCAGACTATGGAGGTAGCAGTAGAGCTACTATGCCTGGAGAGAGTGGGTGAATTCAGGATATGTTTGTGGGGTACAGCTTACAGAACTTGATGATGGCTTGTATGTGGGAATAAAAAGGAAGATGTCAAGAGAAATTAACCATGTTTTTATCAGATGCATATGAGTGAATGATGTTATTGTTCACTGCGATTAGGAGTTCAGTAAAAGGATGGACAATAATTTGCAGTGGAAGGTCATGAATTCCATGTGTGTGTGTGTGTGTGTGTGTGTGTGCACGTGTGTGTGCTTGTGTATTATTCTGTGTTCAAATAGTTGAGAATTCTGACATGGAAGATCACATAAATTTAGGTCTCTCGTATACATCATTTCTTGTTGTGAAGCTCTCACACATCTTTATAATGTGGCTCCATGTACTGTCCACCCAAGTCATTTCCTCCAGCAATGACCCCTATTAACATTCTAGGAAATTCCTGCTTTAATACCCCTGCTCTTGCTCTTTCACTTGGTTGGGGTGCTTTTTTGTCTCATATATAAAAACCCTTTCAGAATCTTTAATCTCTTTACAGCTGAATTCTAATAGCATTTCTTGACTGCAACATCATCTGACATTTATCAATCACAAACATGTCATTGCTAATTTACAAATGGTCTGAACTGCAAAGTTAATTTGTTTGTCAGTTGTCTGAAGTACAGAATTAATTTTCCTATAGAAAATCTTATGTAAGTGGTTATTAGGTTCCAAAGCTATCCCATAAAACCAATATAGTCTATAACGTGGCTGAAGTATAGAGACATTAGTGAGGAAAAAGGGTAGAAAGTGATACTGTTAAATGAGTAAATGTGAAAACAATAAAATTGAATAAGAAATTATTTTATGTATTTAGGATGCTAGTGCTTGAAGCAAATCACGTTTAATTATAAGATGATGAAGAGGTAGATGGAGAGTTTAGTAGAAATTCTGAAGAGGACTTCTGGAAAGTTTCAAGGGCATTAGAGCTTGATGATACCAGTTATTTATTACATTTAATTTCACTTCAAAACTTACTCAAACCTTATCCTGGTGGAGGTATATTTTAACATTACACTTATGTGTGCCCACTATGATTTGGATTGCTTTAATTTTCAGTGTCAATTTTTTCTTGGCTTACAAAAGCAACAAATGCATATAGGATTTTTTAAAGGAGTGTTCTAGTCAGCATTTTCTCTGCTGTGGCTAAAAGATCCAACAATAACAATTTTAGAAGAGGAAAAGTTTATTTTGGGGCTCGCGGCTTCAGAGGTTTTAGTCCATAGACAGCCAGCTCCCTTCCTTGGGGTTCAACGTAAGGCAGAACATCATGGTAAAAGAATGCAGTGGAAATAAGTGACTCACATGATGATCAGAAAGCCGAGAGAGACTCCACTCACCTGATACAAAATATATACCTCAAAGGCACACCCCTAATGCCACACCCCCTCCAGCCACACCCTACCCGCCTTCAGTTATTGTTTGGTTGATCCCTATGGGTATTAATTCACTGATTGGGTTAAGGCTCTCATAACCCATTAATTTCTCCTCTGACCTTCTTGCATTGTGTCATACGTGAGCTTTTGAGGGATACCACATCTGAACCATAACAAGAAGGTCACAAACTTTCTTTAGTGTGAACAACACCATTATTCATATTCTCTCATTCTTTTTGTCTTCTCATGGTCGTTCTATGTGTTTCTGTCCCTCTGTGCTCTCTTTCTCTCCAATTCTCATTCTCTCTCTCTCCTTTCAGGCAGTATCAATTCTTCTAGTTTTTATAGGAACACAGCAATATGCCTCTTAGGAGTATGTAACTAACTAACCAGAGTTAGAATTCAGATTTATTCTCCCACTTTCTGGTCTGCTTTCATATTTGCTACCTTCTCTTATCTGGGGTGCCTATAGCAAACAGAATGGGATAGTCAAGGCTTTCCTTCAGATCTAGAGACTGAGGAACCTATTCCACAATATGAAGTCAACATTTATTTCTTAATTATGCTGACCTTCAAAGGTCAGACACTAGGTGATGACAGATAGTTAGCGAGAAGCTAAAGCAAGAAGGGGAGAATCATAGGGATGGGGGCAACTGGCTGACATTGATATATACATGCTCATGAAGGAATTTAAATCAGCTGCTCAGGAGCCAGAACGTTTGTACAAGTGACATTAACAGGCATCACTCACGAATACATCCATTACTTAACCACCATTAAAAAAAATTGTTTCAAATGTTCTTTCTGATTTGTGGATGCTAACCCAAAATGAGGGAGGTTGGGGAAGGGAATAGTGGAAATCCACTGCACTAGACAAAGGGAAATGAAGGGAAGGGAGGGGGAGGGGAATAGGAAAGACAGTAGATTGAAGGTGACATAACTTTTTTCCTAGCTTGTATTCATATACATGACCAGGGTAACTCCACATCATGTATGAACACAAGAGTGGGAACGTAAATAGAATAAGGTATACTTTATGTATGTTTATTCTGCCAAAATACATCCTAGTGTCATGTATAACTACAAATAAAAAATAAATATATTAAAAAGAAAAAAATTGTTCACCGCCATTCACAATTTAGTTGTTAAAACGTAGGCTCTGTGAGAGTTGTTTTGCTCATGGACACATCCCCATACCTGTAATGGGGCATGACACAGAGTAAGAACTCAAATATATTTAGAAAAAGTCAATGGAGGATTACTACTTTTCTATTAAAACCAATGCTTATTTTCTTATAGTTCCTCTGGTGATTCAATAAATAAGGCTCTTTATGTCCAATTCTGAATATCATAGCTTCCTCAGATACTCTACAGAATCACCTAAAACCTTTTCCAGTTCTGGACCCCTGAAGTAACTATATCTGAATTGGCCATGTTTTTAAGTCTTCATCATTGATTTTGGAACTCATATCTTCCCCCAAAGCACTCATCTCTCAGTCACCTCCTTACCAGCCTTTCTTCTATAGGTCTTGGTCTTCACAAATAGATATTTGCTTGAACCAGAACACAATTCATATTGATTTTGTTTTTGCGATTCTAGTATAAGGTAAAAAGGAGACTATTTTCAAATCACAATGGATTGAATAGAAAATAGAGCACAGCATATTTGTTGTGAAGAGTTTATGCAGAGTCCAAAATCCACATTATCAAGGTATGAGATGAGAACCCACCACTCATATCCCTTTCTGTGTTTCTTCATGTCTTTTATCAATTAGGTTGTAAAATTTGTCCATAACCACAAATTTTGGAGTGATGGTCTGTCTTGAAATTGTTAAAACATTTCTTCTCTTACCCTCTTATTTTATATAACTTTAGTCTTAGTCTGAATGTTGAACTTGGATTTGATTTTGCTTATTTATAATTTGCATGTGAGCAACAAATAGTATTTATATATTGTCATGATAAATATTTATAATCAAGTTGTGGATATCTGTTTATGTTACATTTATGCACACTGAGGAAGAAACCATTATCAACATTCCTGGTTCACTCAATTTGAATAAGTTGCTTCACATTTAACCAACAGTTTGGATAGAACTGGATTGTCACTGGCTAATTGAATGAAATAATAGAAAAGTAAAAATATTTTAATTCACTTCTCTTAGAAAAGAAAAAAAAGGATTTATTGAAGATAGAGGAGAGAATATTTTAATAGAGGAAGAGGGTCAATTGGAGGGGGGAGGGTAAGAGGAGGTACTGAAGAATTAAAATTATGTTATGTGTATGTATAAATATGTCACAATGAAACCCACTATCTCTAAAGTTAGTATGCACCAATAAAACTTTTAAAAAACAATCACCACAAAGTAGCTAATATATCTCTTTAGAATTAATTTTTAATGTTTGTATTTTAACACTGTGAGATTCATTTGAAGGATGCAAACATCTTATGGTTATTGATTACCAAATAAATATCCTTATATGGAAGATATGAAATAAATATAGCAAATTGCTTATTAAAAACTCTTGTTATACAGTCTCTTGTTGGAAACCTCTTGTTATAGAGTCTCTAAATACCCTGTATGTTCCTTTAATACCATTTATCACAATGTAATTATATCATCTGTAAAATAAATAAATAAGCTACATTGTCAGAAATAATCATTTACCACGGTGTTCATCAACAGATGAATGGATAAAAAAGGAAATATTTATGTACACTGGAATATTAATTAGTCATGAAAAGAATGAAATCCTGTCATTTGTGACAACATAGAATGGAACTGGAGGACATTATATAAGTGAAATAAGCCAGGAACACAGAGACAACATGACATCTTTTTGTTCATATATGGAAACTAATATTTGTTGAATTCTTGAAGTTGAGAGGAGAATGGTGACCACTAGAGGCTGGATAGGGTACTGTGGAAGGGACATAAGAAAGGCTGGATTATGGTTACCAAAATACAGTTTTAGGAAGCAAGTTGGTGGTATAGTGGTGAGCATAACAGCCTTCCAAAATATACTTTTATAGGAGAAATTAGTTCTAATATGCTTCAGTATAAAAGAGTAAACATAGTCTACAACAATTGTCTACAACAATTTGTTAGATATTTCAAAATAACTAGAAGAGAAGGTTCCAAACAAATAGAAATGCTAAATGTTTGTGGAGATGGAGATTTTTATCTTGAATTGATCGTTGCACATTATATACATATATCACATTATTATACTGCATCCCATAAATACATAAATATTGTGTCAATTAAAATACAAAAATTCCCATTGTTGCTGAAAACAATCACTTTTTTTTGGACCAAAATAAATATGAAGAAAGCTGTTTTTATTCTTTTTTAGGCTGAAGTAGCAATTTTCAATTCTTATTGCTTTCATGATGAGTGACAAGAAAATGAGTTTTTGTGTCCAGTGCCTCTTCTTCACTGTATTGCTGCTATAAAGCATCTGGGTGCCAACTGGGATGTCTTCTCACCAAGAGAAGAAGGGATTCTTGTCTGATAGATAATATCAAGTTGGGCAGCTATCATCTTGATGTGTTTATTTGGGAAGTTGACGTTTGGCTGCTTTACCTGCATACCTCTTGCCAAAGAAAGAAATTTAGGAACAGAAAGAGAGGACAGGTTTCTGTTAGATATTTAATTGTGTCTGTGTCAGATTTTTCTCCCCAAAGCAGGGTTTCAACTGTTTCCAGAAATGTCCAGCTATTCCTTGCCCAAGCCCCCAAACCTTTCAGTCTCTTTCATTTTTGTGTATTTTTCTATATTATTGAATTTGTTCCAATGATTCTCTTCATTCTCTTCCAAACCTCCAAATAATTTGAGGTGCCTTTATTTAACCTCTAACAACAGTCTGAACTAATGTGAGTCAGGAAGACACATTATCAATACTGTACTTGTTCAGTAAAAACTATGCAATGTTCATTAGAGAGAGTCAGCAAAAGGGTTGTGTGGTTAGTCATCTACCAGGCTCATCACCCAACCCTGTGGCCAAGGCTATACACAAATCACCCCAGGAATTATCATATTTTTAGTTATAAAAATATTTATTTTTTTTCTAAGCATAAAGGTAATTGCTGATCATTCTATAAGAAAAAAGTTAAAAATTACAAAATAAGCAAAAACAAAACAATTCAGAAAGGATAATCCATATAGCTTCAACATAACACAGTATCTTACTTTTGGTCTTTTCTGGTTATGATACCCTGTTTTAACTGCTGTGAAACTTAGTGACTTAAAACAAGAATGGTTTATTATTTCTCATGATTCTGTATGTTTATTTGGAAATTTTGCTTCATATACTGTCCAGTTGAGGTGCTGGGATGACTGAAAGGTCCAAAACGGTCTCATTCACATGTCTGGGAGTTTGTGCTGGCTGTTTGCTGGGAGATTAGTTGGGACTGTTGCCTAAAGGCTTGGTTTTCCTTATGTGGACCTCTTTATGTGTTTTTTTTTGAGATTCCTCACAGAAACACAGCTAAGTTCAAGAAGGTGTGTATTAAGTGGTAAAAGTGAGTCACAGGGCCAGCCCAAAGTCACTATGGGAGAGGACTACACAAAGATGGGAACACTGGGAGGTATGGTTCACTAAGAGTCACATTTGGAGACTACCTTCCACAGAACATTTCCTTACCTCTGACACCAGCAATCTTTGTGCCTCTGGAACCATAACTGGGTAGACTTCTGGAATGGGGATAATGGTAGTAGTGTGTTTGTATGTGTGTGTGTGTGTGTGTGTGTGTGAGAGAGAGAGAGAGAGAGAGAGAGAGAGAGAGAGAGAGAGTCAGATTGAGGGAATCAGTTGTATATGCAGCTGTTGAATGACCATTTATGATTTTTGCCCAATTCTAAGTAACTGACCTTTGAAAAGATTGATGGAAATCTAGATCTGAGCTTAAACATCACTTTCTCAAAAGAAGTCTTAACTGCACACTCTGCCCCTTCCCTAGTTTAAGTTCCTCTAAATTATGATTTATTATTTTATTTTTTCTGATTTATTTTACATATATTCACATGATTATTTGTCTTATGATTTTTTTTCACAATACCATGAGCCACATGAAGGCAGGGACCTAATGTGTATTGTTCAGAGCACCACCTAGCACACAGGCTGGTAGAGAATAGGTTCTTGTCAAGTACTTTTCCATCAATACTATTGTGTACCCAGTTTTCCCTAATTATCTTTGCCACTTTGTTCAGCCTCTCTGTTCCATACCTAGCCAACCACCAAGACCTATTCTCTCTTCGATTTGCTATTTCTATGGCTGCTATTGTAGGTGGGGTCTATTTTATATATATATCCAAAGTTGACAGCTTCATTCATTCATTCTTTAAGTTCAACAAATATTCACTGAGTGCCTACTATATGCCAGACTCTGAAATACAAACATGTTTATGATCCAGTTTCCATCTTTGAAGAACTGATAGTCCAATTGATGCATATAATTATTCTGCTATTGGAGTATATTGGTTCTACTAGAGGTACTGTGTTAAAATAGCAAAGCAACGAACTGTATCTCAGAGAGTGTGGCACAGGGAAGAGGTGGCAGTGGAGGGGTTGTAGGGAGGTAAGCCAAGAATGGCAGAACAAGGAAGATTACATTCAAAATGAATCTTGAAGGAAGAGAAGTTCAACTAGTGACCAAGGCAAGAATTTTATGAAACAGAGGGAGTATGTAAAGACATGAAGGTATGAGCAAATAAGTCACTTATTATAGATGGAATTTATGGTGCACAGGAAGGACAAGGTGAAGATGAGATCAGAAGCCTAAAAAAGGGTCACAATTCTATAAGAGGTATGTACTACATACTCTGTAGTTCTATACTTTAGTTGAAGTTTTTTAAGCAGAAAAATAACATGGTCATATTTGCATTTTAGAAAGTTCACTCTTATAATTAGTGAGGAGAATGGATTGGAGCTGGCAAGAGTGGAGAAGGGAGACTTATCCAGACAAGAGACCATGAGAATAAGAAGTAAATAGTGGTATAGAATCTGAGTATAAAGGACACAGTTGAAGAGTAACAAGGGGAAGAGTATTGAAAAGAGAGACTAGGAAATATGAGGCCTAAAATAGGATTTGTCTATTTGGTAACACTAAAAAAAGTGTTATCTTGTAGTGTAGAGACTGAAGCCAGATTTCAGTGTGGGAGGTGAGGAAGTAGAGACAACACAAATATTTACAGATTCTTGAAATAAAGAATATGAGCTAGAATGGTATCAAAGGGAAAAACATGAGCAAAATTGACTCTTTTGTTGATTTCATGTGGGTTTTGGGTAGAAGAGACCTCAGGGTATATATTTGCTGAGAAGAAAAAGTCCATGGAAACAGAGAGGTTGACTTTACATTGGAAAGATGGGAGATAGTTGCTGGAGAGAGATATCAAAGAGGTGGGAGGAGATGGATAGAATGAAGGCCAAGGGGTCAGTGGTGCAGACATCCCTCACTCCCAGGCTATAGTGGTTATGAGGGTGATATTGGAATCAAAACACCCTCAGTTCAAATTCCAACTCTGCTATTTGCTGTCTCGGTGAACCTGACAAGCACTTTACCACTTCAGACCTCAATATTCTCAGTTAAAAATTGAGGATAATGAAACATTTCTTATAGCATAGTTGTAGGGATTATATGAGATAGCAAGTGCTTAAAATGGTTGCTATTACTACTAATGTGAATAAGGCAAAGCAAGCTGGAGATAAATTCAGCAACAGATAGCCAAGAATTGAAAGCATTCTTACCCAAGTCCACTCTCTTTCTCAATAAAGGTCTGCTGTTGAAAGTGCCACCAATGGGGACAGTTAAGGGGCTGAAGAAAAGGATTAAAAAGCTTGGAACCTGCTGAGAAGGAGAGGGAAAGGTGCTGAGGAACAAGAAGATTGCTGAGCAGCATTAAGGGCCCTGATTTGACTTCTGTACTTCAGTCTCTTGCCCTCAAATCCATCTTGCACAGTGGCACTTGATTAATATTCTCAAAAAGACACATTCATCATGTCATTCCAATATATGTCTGCTGAACAAAGTTCATGCTTCACTGTTTGGCATTTCAGGCCATCTGTATTCAGATGTCTTCCTACTATGCTGCTTTCTGCAAGTCCACCAACCAACTAGAACTTTCACTGTTCTATATCTTCTGTCTCTGAAATTCTGCACCTTTGCTTACACTGCTTCTTATATCCTCTATCTAAGATTCATTTCAAAAGTTTATAATGTGCAGGTTTCAGTGTCCTAAAGAACTGGTCTCCATTTTGGCCTCTGCTACTCACCAGTCATATGTCTGTGGGCAAGGTGATCTTCTTATCTGTACATCTTTTTACTTATGTATAAAATAGGTTGTCTTAGGTTGTGCTGCTATAGAGGAAGACCTAAAACTAGGTAATTTAAAATGAACATAAATTTATTTCCTCAAAGTTCTGGAGAATACAAAGTCCAAGTTCAAGGCCCTGGTATCTGACAAGGGATTTTTTACCGGATCATCATGTGGCAGAAGAGAGAGAGGCAAAAGGGTGCCAAACTTGTCCTTTTATAAGGAACCAGTTCCCATAACATCTTTCATCCATTGGGATGCTATTGGAACATGAAACTTAGGAGATGGGCCCCTAGTGTCATTGCCTCATAAAGGTGTCATGTTCCACTAACATTCCAATGGCAGTACAATTTCAATGTGAATTTTGGAGGGGAGAAAACATACTCAAACCATAACATTGTACTCCTTGTCCCTTGTAACTTATGTCCTTCTCATATATAAAATGTGTTCATTTCATCAAAATGGCCTCCCAACACAAATCTTAAATGGTTGCAGCATCAACCCCTAAGTCCAAAGTTCAGAGGCTCATATAAATCAAAGCACATAGATGAGACTGAAGACATGATTCATTCAGAGGCAAACTCCCCTCCAGATATGAACCTGTGAAATTAAATAAGTTGTTATCAAAATACCGTGATGTGGCAAGAATTTTCTAAGAAGTAACATGTTCCAAGTAAGCCTGAAAACCAGTAGAGAAGACAATATAAAGTCTTAAAGTTGGAGAATATTTTTTTTTTTACTCCATGTCCCATCCTCTGAGCATAATGGAACCAGGACAAGGTTCACAAGGCCTCAGATAGTACTGCTCTTGGCAGCTCTCACAAGTTGGGGTCTCATGCCTGCTACTTTCCCAGATTGGCATTGAACATCAGTAGCACTAAGGTTCTGGGGTCTCTCTAAATTTACTAGGCATTTCCCTAATGGAAAGTCTTTGCAGTGGCTGTACCTCAGTGGTAGGTTTTTGCAGAATTAGCACTACATGAATCCACATAGGCTTTCTGCTTATACCCTCTGGAAAGGAAGCCTGAGCCATATCTGGTCAGCTTGAGTCAGGGCAGGAGTGCTACATTGAAATATGAGAAGCAGAGTCCCCAGGTGGCTCTGGGCTGGAAGCCAGTGGAGGGCACCCAGGAATCATCCCCTAAAACTACTCTGTTCTCCTAGAACTCTGTGCCTGTGGCCGGAGGGACAACATGGATAATCTCTGAAATGCTTTAGGTGTCTTTCTCCCACTTTTTTGATGGCTCCTTTTATTCATATTAATCTTACCAAAGTGTTGTTTGACCATACCCTTAGCATTCGCTTGCCTGTACTTTTTATTCTTTATATGACCAGGCTGGAGATGTTCCAAAATTTTATGTTCTGTTTCTGTTTTAATTGTAAGTTCCATTATAAATCATTTATTTCTTCTATCATTTTGTTGTATACAGTTAAAAAAAGCTATTAAACTCCTGCAATATTTTGCTTAGAAATACCTTCTTCTGCCAGATATCTTAGTTCATTGATCTTAAATTCTAACTTCCTTAAAGTCCTTGGAGGTGGACACAATTTAGTCCAGTTCTGTGCCACTTTATAACAAGGTTGGTCCTTTTTCCAGTCCAGTAAGATAGTCCTCATTTTCATCTGAGACTTTTTCAAACAGTCTTTACTGTACATTTTTCTACTAACATTTTGGTCATAACCACTTAAATCATCTCTAGGAAGTTTCAGAATTTTCCTAAAGCTCTTTTCTTGTTAACCCTCACTACAATCATCCTTAATGCTCTGTTCATGGCAATATAAGTCTTTTCTAGCTTTTTCCTCCAAACTCTACCAGCCTCTACTTATTACTCAGTTTCAAGCTTCCACATTTTTGGATATTTTCTACTACAACAGCCCCACTTCTCAGTACTAATTTTTTTATATCTTAGTCTCTTTTGTACTTCTATAGCAGGATGTCTTATTTTGGATAATTTTAAATGAACAGAAATTTATTTCCTAACAGTTCTGGAGGCTGAGAAGTCTAAGATTGAGGAGCTGATATCCAGTAAGATCCTTCTTACTGTCTCATCCTATGGCAGAAAGTGAAAGAACAAAAGAGGGTGAAAGAGAGTATAAATGAGATAAACTTGGAGGTCCTTTTATAAGGAACACACTCCCTTCATAGTGAA
Organism: Sciurus carolinensis; assembly: GCF_902686445.1. Lineage (NCBI taxonomy): Eukaryota > Metazoa > Chordata > Mammalia > Rodentia > Sciuridae > Sciurus > Sciurus carolinensis. The sequence goes on from NC_062232.1 coordinate 41,533,986, forward strand.
CCTATTTCCACAACAATAACATTAACCCATTCATAAAGATGGATCCATCATGGTGTAATCACCTTGTAAACATCCTGTCTCCCAATAACACCACAAGAGCAATTAAATTCCAAGGAGAGTTTTGAATGGGAAACCCTATATTCACACCATAACTTAAGGATAATAGTATTACATATTGTGCAGTACTACTGAGAAGAGTGCAATAACAGATTTAAAAAAGAAAGAAAAAAGCAACATGAGAGCACACCATATATAATGGAAATTTAGTGTGAACTATCAGTCATTTGTTTATTAATCATTTATAGAACACCTGTTATATGCTAGGCTTTTGCTACACCTCATGGACACAGAGACAAATAATACACTTGGAACTTCAGAGGTCTTTTGAGAAAGAAAATGCTTAACAGTATAGGGATGTTGAGGATGGTCTTGGAAAGGAGTTGGTACCATACATGAACTTTGAAAAAATTGCAGGTATTGCTGGGCAGTCAAGGGATGAAGTGGCATACTCTTAACTTTTTGAAAAGATGAGGAAGTAAACAAAAGCCTGAGTTCGTTTTGCTGAGTAATACAAAGAGATGGAGTATTATTTGGATGTTTTCAATAAGCAAGGGAGCTTTCTGAAGCAGAAAAGTTGTTCATTAAAAATACTTTGAGTAATTTGGGATACATGATTGGAAGAATGAAGAAGGGCAAGAATTTGTAATAAATGCACCCCAATAAGTGTTCAGAGACCAAATCATGAAGAGATATATAGGACATAGGAAATTTTAACACTATCCTTTTGGTGATAAGAAGCCATCACAAGGTTTATACAAAGGTAGTGACAATGTTATTTATGTATTATAGGTACATTATTCTGGCTGCTGTGGAAAAGACGAGGAGGTGATATGGCTAGACAAGAACAGAGGGCCTACTGGGTTAAGGCCAGACATAAAGGTTGCGGAAATAAAGCATGGGCAGGAAGACTAATGACAAAAAAGATGAATTTGAGAGATGTTCAGGGATAAACTCTTGTTAACTTTATTGGATTTGGCAGAAAATAAAGGAGAGCAAATAAAGATGATTTACAGGTTTTTTGTCTGGGGGGGACTAGGTGGATATTGGTGCAATTCATTGAGAATGAGTATATAGAAGAAAGAGCAGGTTTGTGGGTAGGTAGATGATGAGACCTATTTTGTAGACATTGAATTTGAAGAGCCCAGGAAATAGCTGTGTGAAGATTTTTAGCAAACTTTTGAACATAAAAGAATCAAGCTCCAGGCAAGATTATATGGATGTCTATTTGGCAAGCATTAAAATGTCAGTAGTACTTGAAACCAAAAGAGTGAATTTGATTACCCAGGGAGAATTTATAGAAGAAGAAGCAATAAGGTGAGAATTCTGGGAAAAGCCAACATTTAAGGGGAAGGTAGGGAAAGAAGAGTCTAAAAGATAGAATATGAAAGCATTGTTTGAGAAGTAGGATGAGACTAAGAAGATAGTTGTGTCACAACAAAGAAGATGAGAGTTTCAAAAGAGGATTGGGGAAATAGGGTGTAGCACAAGTGGCAGAGCACTTGCCTAGCATGTTCAATCTAGCTCATGACTAGCTGGGTCCAACTCCCAGAAGTGCAAAAAAGAGAAGGGGGTTCCACAATGTAAAATTCTACCAAGAGTTTCTGGTGAAATTAGGACAGAAAGCATCTACTGAATTGGCAATCTGGAGGTCATCAGGAAAACTACCTGTTTTAAATAGTGGGGACAGAAGCCAGAATGCAATAGTTTGGGGATAGAATGAATAGAGAAAGTGAGACACCAAATGTAAACAATTCATTTTACAAGGGTGGATATAAAAGGGGAAAGTGGATTTTCCAACTTCCAAAATGATTAAGTAAGGAATTTGAATGAATATATCCAAAGAAAAAATCTAGTATGCTTGTCAAAATGAGTAAACCCTCTGAAGATTGATCAAAGAGGACTTACAAAAATTTGAGCATCATTTATTTTTAAAATGTGTGGAAACTTGATAAGAACAGTTGGAGGCCATGGCATTTGAACTGGGAACTAAATCCATCCCTGGCAGTTCTGCTGTGCAAAAGAACTGTTTTAGCAGACTTGGCAGCTAAGTAGCAATTCTTAACTTCCCAGAACCCTGAGGTGGAAGAACTATTTTGTGTACTTTTGGCAACTGATAAGCATTGTCAGATCCTATTTTCTACAGCTCTATTCTATGAAAGGCCTATATTGAATGGCAAAAGCAACCAGGAGATATCATTCCTTCATACTTAATTCCCACTGTGTAGGGAGGATGCAGACAGGGTAGCTGATGAAAAGAAAATTTCCTCTTTCCTGCACAGCTCTGTGTTATGGGAAGGTTGTTCCACTGCACTTGGTAATCAGGAGGTACCTTCCATCTTGCCAAGATTTCCAGGGAGGAAGACCTATTACTGGTAGAATCAGTGACCAGTAAAAATTGCGGATCACATCATCTCCACGCTGAGATGCAGAAAACCCATACTAAGCAGTGTCAGAAGCTGGGGTGGCACTAGTTCTCTTGTGCATGTGTGCATGTGTGCACATGTGCACACTCTCCCTCTCACACACACACACTACCTGCTCCAGAGGAAGGTTTGGGTGACCATCTAGTGAATGATGACTTCTGCATCTCCTATCCTCAACCCCCAGCCTGATCCATAATACAGAATTTCTTCACAGAGGTGAATACAAGCAAGCCCAAGAGATTTGTAAGAGTCTGTCTCTGCCAAGGAATCCAACTACAATTGGACCACACTAAGGAGTAATTTATGCTGGAGAGCACTTTTTAAAACAACAGAAGAGTCAGCTAGAATTTAATAGAGGTTAATAGTTGGATATAATACTAATAGAGAAGCAGAAAAGCATGTTTAAGAAGAACATCAGGGAAAGAAACATTCGAAGAGAGTCAGGGTGAAATAATTTTCATTTCTGCTGGTTAGGAAAACTGTTTATGCTTAAGGCTACACTCCCTTAGGATTGACAGAAAGGCCGTATATTGAGGAGGAAATACACTTCATTGAAATAGTTTAGGTATGCGCAAAACAAATAAGCAATCAAGCAACCAGTAAAAACCCCAAAGGAAATCAGTTATCTAGAGTCATTTCAACAAATTATCTAAAAAGTTCATTTTTTAAAAATTATTTATTCATTTTTTTATATCTTAAGACTGCATTTTGATTCATTGTACACAAATGGGGTACATCATTTCGTTTCTATGGTTGTACATGATGTAGATTCATACCATTTATGTAATCATACATGTACATAGGGTAATGATGTCTGTCTCATTCTATGATTTTTCATAACCCCCTCCCTCTCATTTCCTTCTACATAATGTAAAGTTCCTCCATTCTTCTCTCACTCCCCATCCCCTACCCCCATTATATATCATCATCCACTTATCAGGGAAAACATTCCACCTTTGGTTTTTAGGGATTGGTTTATTTCACTTAGCTTGATATTCTCCAATTCCACCTATTTATTTTCAAATGCCATAATATTATTTTTTCTTTATGACTGAATAATATTCCATTGTGTATATATACCACAGTTTCTTTATCCATTCATCTGTTGAAGGGCATCTAGGTTGGTTCCACAATCTAGCTATTGTGAATTGAGCTGCTATAAATATTGATGTGGTTGCATCACTGTAGTATGCTAATTTTAAGTCCTTTGGGTATAAACCAAGGAGTGGGATAACTGGGTCAAAAGGTGGGTCCATTACAAGTTTTCTGAGGATTCTCCACATTCCTTTCCAGAATGGCTGCACATTTTAACAAAAATAATGAAATATTCAAAGAAAAGAGGAAAAAACAGGCAACAGAAACTGCCATTGAGGGGACCCAGATATTAACTTAGTTAACAAAGACTTCAAAGCACCTATTATAAACATTCCAAGAACTAATGGACACTTTGCTTAAGGAATTTAAAAAAGTATGATGGAATTATCTAATGGAGTAGAAGAATCAATAATATCTCATGCAATCGAAGAATCAATAAAGAGACATAAATTATTTTAAAAAGAACCAAATAGAATTTCAGGAGTTGGATATTATAATAAGTCAAATGAAATTCCTGGGATAGGTTCATCAACAGCTTCAAGTTGCCAAACATGAGAATCAGTGAACTTGAACTTAATAAATGTTATAAAATCTGAACAGGTAGAAGAAAGAATGACAAAGAACAATGAACCATGAACAGGGTTTCAGATAAATTTAGCACACTTTAAGCACACCATCCTATTCATAATAGAAGAACCAGAAAGAGAGGAGAAACGAAAAGAAAGCAAATAAAAAAGTGTCAGGTCTTTTGGTCACAGCAGTAAAAAGGTTGTCTAAAACATAAATTATATTTTGGGCCTATAGCATATAGAATGTAATGTGATAATAAAAGAATGAATGATATGGGTAGGACAAAATCCAATTTAGAGTAAGGAAGTGTTACTTGGTAGTTATTTGAATGCATAAGAAGAAACAAAATAACCAAAAATAGTTAACTAAAATAGCTATTTAAAATTTGGTTTTAGTTGTAGATGGGCACACTACATTTATTTATTTATCTTTATGTGGTGCTCACCATTTGTCTTGCACAACCAGAGCCATAAAAAGGCTATTATAATGAACTGCATAAATATGTACAGACTGTCCTTTCTTCTTTCAGTTTCTTTAAAATATATACATTTATTTAATGTAACAACTATATTACTGTGATTAAATAACAAAAACACACCCAAACAATGGCGCATCCATGTATGTCAAACGAATCCGTCTCAATTCCAGGAACCAAATAGACCACAACACAATAACACTAGGTGACTTTAATATGCCTCTCTCACCATTGGACAGATCTTCCAAACAAAAATTGAACAAAGAAACCATAGAACTCAATAATACAATCAATAATTTAGACTTAATAGACATATATAGAATATTCCATTCATCAATGATCAAATACACTTTCTTCTCAACAGTACATGGATCCTCCTCTATAATAGACCATATGTTATGCCACAAAGCTACTCTTAGCAAATACAAAAAAATAGATACTACCTTGTATTCTATCAGATCATAATGAAATGAAATTAGAAATCAATTATAAAATAAAAGCAGAAACTACTCCAATACCTTGAGACTAAATAATACGTTATTGAATGATGCATGGATAACAGAAGACATCAGGGGGGAGATAAAAAAATTCTTAGAGGTAAATAAGAACAAGAATACAACATATCAAAATCTCTGTGACACCATGAAAGCAGTACTCAGAGGAAAATTCATTGCATGGAGCACATTCAATAAAAGAAGGAAAAGTCAACAAATAAATGACCTAACGTTACAGTTCAAAGACCTAGAAAAAGAACTGAGTAACACCAAAATTAGTAGAAGACAAGGACATAATTAAAATCAGAGTTGAAATCAATGAAATTGAAACAAAGGAAACAATTCAAAAAATTGACAAATCAAAAAGTTGGTTCTTTGAAAAAATAAACAAAATTGATAAACCATTAACCACACTAACAAAGAGAATGAGAGAGAAAACTCAAATTACTAAAATTGGTGATGAAAAAGGAAATATCACAACAGACACTATTAAAACACAAAACATAATTAGAAGTTATTTTGAAAATCTGTACTCCAACAAAATAGAAAATCTTGAAAACATCAACAGGTTTCTAGAGACATATGATCCACCCAAACTGAATCTGGAGGGCATACACAATTTAAATAGATCAATTTCAAGCAATGAAATGGAAGAAGTCATCAAAAGCCTACCAACCAAGAAAAGTTTGGGAAAAGACTGATTCTCAACTGAGTTCTACAAGACCTTCAAAGAAGAACTCATTCCAATACTCCTCAAAGTATTCCATGAAATAGAAGAGGTGGGAACCCTCCCAAACTCATTCTATGATACTAATATCACCCTGATACCAAAAACAGACAAAGACGCATTGAGGAAATAAAATTTCAGACCAATACCCTAATGAACACAGATGAAAAAATTCTTAACAAAATTTTAGCACATTGTATACAAAAATATATTAAAAAGATAGTGCACAATGATCAAGTGGGATTCATCCCAGGGATGCAAGGATGGTTCAACATCCAGAAATCAATAAATATAATTCACCACATTGACAGACTTAAAGTTAAGAATCACATGATTATTTCAATAGAAGCAGAAAAAGCATTTGATAAAACACAGCACCACTTCATGCTCCAAACACTAGAAAAATAGGGGTAGTAGGAATATACCTTAACATTGTAAAGGCTATTTATGCTAAGCCCTCAGTCAACATCATTCTTAATGGAGAAAAACTGGAAGTACTACCTCTAAAAACTGGAAAAAGACAGGATTGCCCTCTTTCACCACTTCTATTCAACATCATGCTGGAAAAACTATCCAGAGTAATTAGACCAAAGACATTAAAGGAATAGGAATAGGAAAAGAAGAACTCAAGCTGTCACTATTTGCTAATGACATGATTCTACATTTAGAGGATCCAAAAAAAACTCCACCAGAAAACTTCTAGACTTAATAAAACAAATCCAGCAAAATAGCAGGATATAAAGTCAACACACATAAATCTAATGCATTTATATTAATAAGCAATGAATCTGCTGAAAGTGAAATTAGGAAAACAACTCCATTTACAATAGCCTCAAAAAAATACTTGGGAATCAATCTAACAAAAGAAGTGAAAGACCTCTACAATGAAAACTACAGAACACTAAAGAAAGAAATTAAAGAAACCCTTAAAAGATGGAAATATCTCCCATGTTCTTGGATAGGCAGAATTAATATTGTCAAAATGGCCATACTACCAAAGGTGCTATACAGATTTAATGCAAATTTAATTAAAACCCCAATGACATTCCTCACAGAAAGAGAAAGAAATTTTGAAATTCATCTGGAAGAACAAAAGACCCAGAATAGCCAAAGCAATCCTTAGCAGGAAGAGTGATGCAGGAGGTATCACAATACCAGACATTAAACTCTAATACAGAGCACTATTAACAAAAACAGCATGGTATTGGCAAACAAAATAGACAGGTAGACAAATGGTATAGAATAGAAGACACAGAGACAAACCCACATAAGAACAGTTATCTCATACTATACAAAGGTGCCAAAAACATACAATGGAGAAAAGATAGCCTCTTCAACAAATGGTGTTGGGAAAACTGGAAATTCATATGCAGCAAAATGAAACTAATTCCCTATCTCTCACCCTGCACAAAACTCAACTCAAAATGGATCAAGGACATAGGAATTAGACCAGAGACCCTGCACCTTATAGAAGAAAAAGTGGGCCAAATCTTCATCATGTCAGCTTAGGACCTACTTCCTTAACATGACTACCAAAGCACAAGAAATAAAAGCAGGAATGAATAATTGGGATAGAGTCAAAATAAAAAGCTTTTTCTCAGCAAAGGAAATCATCAATAATGTGAAGAGAGAGCCTACGGAGTGGGAGAAAAATCTTTGCCACAAACTCTTCAGAAAAGGGCACTAATCTCCAGAATCTATAAAGAACTCAAAAAACTTTACACTAAGAATACAAATAACCCAATAAATAAATGGGCTAAGGAAATAAGCAGACACTCCACAGAAGATCTACAAGCAATTAACAGATATATGAAAAAATGTTCAACATCTCTAGTAATAAGAGAAATGCAAATCAATATTATCCTAAGATTTCATCTCACCCCAATTAGAATGTCTATTATCAAGAAAATAAGCAACAATAAGTGTTGGTGAGGATGTGGGGAAAATCATACTCTCATACATTGCTGGTGGGGTTGCAAATTGGTGCAGTCATTCTGGACAGCAGTGTGGAGATTCCTTAGAAAACTTGAAATGGAACCACCATTTGACCCAAGTATCCCACTCCTTGGCCTATACCCAAAGGACTGAAAATCAGCATACTACAGTGATGTAGCCACATCATTATTTATAGCAGCTCAAATCATAATAGCTAGATTGTGGAACCAACCTATACGCCCTTCAAAGGATGAATGTATAAAGAAACTGTGGTATATAAACACAGCAGAATATTACTCAGCCATAAAGAAGAATAAAATTATAGCTTTGGGAGATAAATGGATGGAGTTAGAGAATATCATGCTAAGTGAGATAAGCCAATCCCAGAAAACCAAAGGCCAAATCATTTCTCTGATAAGTGGATGATGATACATAATGGGGGGTGTGAGGGAGGCAAGAATGGAGAATGGATGGATTGTATAGGGGAAAATGAATGGTGGGGAGGGGGTGGGGAAAGGAAAAATAACAGAATGGGACAAACATCATTACCCTATGTACATGTATGATTAAGCAAATGGTGTGAATCTACTTTGTGTACAACCATAGAAACAACAGTTGTACTCCATTTGTGTACAATGAATCAAAACAAAACAACAACAACAACAACAACAACAAAAAAAAAAAATATATATATATATATAGTAAACTGGGCATGACAGCACTTGCCTGTAATCACAGTGGCTTGGGAAGCTGAGACAGGGGGATCTGGAGTTCAAAAACAGCCTCAGCAAAAGTGAGGCACTAAGCAACTCAGTGAGACCCTGTCTCTCATAAAATACAAAATATGGCTGGGGATGTGGCTCAGTGGTCAAGTGCCTCTGAGTTCAATCCCTGACACCAAAAAAAAAAAAAAAAAAACCTCTCTCTCTCTCTCTCTATTTAGCAATCTATCTAGTAAGCCCTAGAGAAATCAGTAAGAATGTAGCTCTAAAATATAGTGAAAAATAATTAAATAAATCAAACTGTTAACTAGAAAAAGTAATGCAAAGATCTCAAAGGAGAAAAAAATAAACAGAAAAGTACTGAGACATACAATAAACAAAAGGCAAAATAGGTGTAAACCCAATCTTTTTTATAAATATATGATTTTATTAGTGCATTATAGTTATATATAATAACTATATATAACATATATAGTTTCATTTTAACATAGTCATTCATGCATGGAATATAATTCGCTCCATTTGAGTTTTCAGTATTATCTCCTTCCTGCCCCAATTCCCCTTCCTCTACTGCTCTTCCTTATATTTATTGTTTTCTATTTTAAATTATTTTATTTTCAGTTGTAGGTAGACATAATGTTTTATTTTATTTGTATGTGGTGCTGAGGATCAAACCCATTGCCTCACACAAGCTAGGCAAGTGCTTTACCATTGAGCTTCAACCCCAGCCCTAGTTATTGCTTTTAAATTGATGCTTTATAGGTTTACATAAAGGTGTAATTCACTGTGGTACATGACAATTTTGTCAAATTCATTCTGCATTTTTTCCTTTTTCTCATTCCTCCTCTCTTCCCCTGATTCTCTTTCCTCAACTCCACAGATCTTCCCTCTATTTTCATGGAATCTGCCTCCCCTTTGCCCCTTATTTGCTTGAACTTCCACATGAGAGAAAACATTCAACCCTTGACTATCTGAACCTGGTTTATCTCACTTAGCATGATGTTCTCCATTTCCATCCACTTACCAGCAAATGCCATAATCTCATTCTTCTTTACAGCTGAGTAGAACATCATTGTGTATATATACCACATTTTCTTTATCCATTCTTCTATTGATGGGAACTTGGGCTGGTACCACATGTCTATTGTGATTTGTGCTGCTATAAACATTGATGTTGCTATATCACTAGAGTATGCTGGCTTTAGTTCTTCTGGATAAATACTGAGAAGTGGGATAGGTGGGTCATATGGTGGTTTCATTCTTAATCTTTTGAGAAATCTCCACACCGCTTTCCAAAGTGGTTGTACTAATTTGCAGTCCCACCAGAAATGTATGAGTGTGCCTTTTCCCACATCCTTGCCAACATTTATTATTATATGTATTCTTTATTATTGCCATTCTGACTGTAGTGAGATGAAATCTCAACGTTGATTTGATTTGCATTTTCCTGATTGCAATGAATGTTGAACATTTTTTCAAATATTTGAAGGCCATTTGTATTTCCTCTTTTGAAAAATGACTGTTTAGTTCTTTTACCCATTTACTGATTGTAAAACCCTATCTTTCAATAATAATATTCAGTTTTACTTGGATTAAACAATTCAGTCAAAACAGAGAGTTTATGATACTGGAAAAAAGAAAACACAGGCCCACTGAAAGATGGTGCCTACTCATTAGATTTTAGGATGCAGCTGGGTGTGGTGGCACATGCCTGTAATCCCAGCAGCTTGGGAGGTTGAGGCAGGAGGCTCATGAGTTCAAAGCCAGTCTCAGCAACTTAGCAAGGTGCTAAGAAATTTCACAAGACCCTGTCTCAAAAAATATAAAGGGCAGGGGATGTGTCTCAGTGGTTAATTGCCTTTGGTAACAAACAAACAAACAAAACAAAACAATAATTTAGGATGCATCCCTTCTCTCTACATCAGTGTAATTTCTTCATAATAGCAGTGGATTATAGATGAAACAATTTGCTGACTCCTTTTAGGAAGGAGTTTCCAGGCAAACATAAAGACATCAGGGAAGCAAAAACACAGATTCCACAGGAAATTGAAACTATGACACCTACAACTACAGAAAATATTAAACACCTTAGTTCTTATCCAGATTAAAAAGAAAACTTACACTAACTGCATCTCTATCTCTGTTCTTATTACCTGATACATTGTATCTGATTTTCAACAAAAATTATAAGGAGTACTAAAACACATGCACTTACAGAAAAATCATTAAAATAGACTCATATATGGCAGAGATTTCATAATTATCAGTCTGGGAATTTAAAATAGCTATGAATAATATGCCAAGGGCTCTAATGGTCATATTTAAGAACAGGTACATAATGTAAACAGAGAGTTGAAAACTATAAAATAAATTCTAAAAATGAAAAACACTGTAAGAGAAACGAAGAATACCTTTGATGAGGTCATCAGTAGACAGGATGTGTTCAAGGAACTAATCAGTAAGCTTAATAGCATGTCAATAGAAACTTCTGAAACTGCAATGCAAAAAGAAGAAAGAATGAAAAAGAACATGTGACAATTAGAAAAGGCATAACATGGAGGTTCAAGATGGCGGACTAGAGGGCGGCTGCATTTCATGTTGCTCCAGGACTCAAGATTCAAAAGAGGAGATAGTGACTTGGGACCAACTCAAAGCCGCCCGGGGAGTTTCTCCCATAGGGGAGGCGTCCCCGAAGGGGCAGTAGCCCTGGAACGCAGAGAACTTTGTGAAGTACAGTGACTCGGCGGGTCGCCCCTCCCCCGCCGGAGCGGTAAAAA